>NC_081408.1:391974388-392274388 GCF_030272615.1 Cryptomeria japonica
ACCTAGGTGGGTATCCCTTCCAGCAATACTTAAATATTTTCAATTTCATTTGAGTACTATAATAGATATGTTCTTATACTATTGAGTGAAACAAAAAAAACTCCTTAAATAAACAGGATATGGCTTTTATCCTTACATACAATATTTTGAATCACTATAAGAACTTATTTATCCTAATTATCAAAAGTAAAAATTCATGAAATGAAAACTTTATTGAAATATTAGACATATTTCTCCTTTAATGCCAAAGTTAGCAATACAATCCTATAGCCAGTGCCTCATCCATTAAGCAAGATGAACCATTATTACAATATAGGATTTACAAAACCCTGCAACATCATTTGCCTAACATGATTAATACCTAATATCAATCACAACATTAATGAATTTTTGAATTGCAACTTATTACTTGTTCTCTACGTAGAATCCCTTTGACTAAAATAAGCAATTTAATCCTCTACTTTAGAAGAAGCTCAAATTCATTCAAACTCAACAACACAATGTAGAAATATAAACCAAAAATTCTTGATTGATTGATTTATATAAGATTTTGGATGACAAGTAAATAGAACAACTTAGAAATCATTGAATTTGATTTCAATATGCTTGTATAACTGAAAATTACTCATGCATATCCACTGCAAAATGATTGCAAGTGGAATATGAAACTGATTACGGTACTATATTGTAGAACTATGGACTCTTTTGTACAAAATTCACCCTTGGTGAAAATTGTTTATATTAGACCTATAATTTTCTCTTTTTGACTCTATCTTGCAAACCTCCTACATAAGGCCTTGATTATCCTCTGATAGAAAAATTGAGGATCCAACAAGCTTCGGGCCTTTTACAATTTCAAAAATTAGGTAACCACTTGATAGGAAAAAGACAAAATGACTTTTTGAACTTCCTAACATGGACAAACATTCTCCTATCTTCCTATGTATGTGTTATTTGTTGTGGATGATCTGGAATCCTCATTTTATTCATTCGAGCTCCCTTATCAATATGGAAAGCATGATATCCCAGCACACCTATTAAATACACATGGACAAAGAGTTGATTACAAAATATTTTCAAAAGATATGCATTTATCAAAGAAGATAAATGTCAATATCTTCTGGAGATGTCATATATTTATCATCTATCCAAGAAATATGATCATTTTCATGTAATACATCGAGAGAAAGAAAAGAAACAACATTTTTTAAAAAGGCGAGAAACTACAAATTCAAAAATCTAAAAAACTTAGGAAAGAAGGATTAGAAGAATTGAAATCCATATTGCTTGAGCTCCTGGAGCCTCCCGATATATTACTAGTATCTCTCATCTTCTATTTCTGATCTTGCAACCACCATTTTTTTCAGCCCACTATCAAATATTGATAGTGCATCCATGTGTGATTGCAACTTCTCCTATATCTGAGCTTCATCTATAAAAATATCTATCAATATTGGGTCCAAAACTGCCCCAATTTCTATCTTCCATTATGTTTTTGATCTCAACACCTTTTTTCCTTCTGCACTACTCCTTTCTCTATCAAATAGGGTTGGCACATGGCTTGCAACTAGGAACTGGAACCTCTTATGTTCAATTTTTATTCTCTGAGTATATATTTTATGGATAATGAAGACTTGATTCATTACTTCAAACCTTGTCCTGAACTGAATTAAAATATCATACAAATAGGCAGGAAGAGGCCTAACCAAAGCAACCTATAATACTGAAACTATTTTACTCATGTAAATAGTGAGAAAGCCAAAAACTTTTGCCACTTTAGATGCTCCTCAAGGAACCTTGGCATCTCTCTGTGCTCATCCCAAGCAGCATCGACATGGTCCAAGATTGTGTTAATCTTTGTCTCAAGTAAAGATTGGATCATCTCAACTATTGCCTTCTTCTCTATCCTTTAAGTATCTCCTTTTCATGTCTTAATTTCATTATTCAATCTTGTTATATATATCTTGGCCTCAGCCAAATATTTCCTCAATCACATTACCTCATCAAAGGAATTCTCTATCATACTAGGAGGTTTGTATGTTTGTCCTACCTACAATTGCTCCTGCAATGTCTGCACTTTATCCCTTAGGATATGAACTTCCTCATCTACCTTCATTGCAAATTTGTCGGCAAACTTTGCCACATTTAGAGTCATGCTTGTGGCCTCTATAGAAGTAGTATCTACCACCCTCTTGACTAGCAGACTTCCAAATAATTGGTCCATTTCATGACTCAAGGTTAGTCTTCTTGTAACAGGGTGTAGACACCAAATGACCAGTTGGTCAAGGTGGTCATCCAAAATTGCTCCTGAGAGCACCTTGTTTCTCTATTATGGGTCTATTATATCCAAGTAAATTTCATACCTTCTCCTTAAGGCATCAAATGCTACTACAGAAGAGATATCCCATCCTTCTAGGAGAAGCACACCACTCTTTTTCACAATCTTCCTTCCCATCTGATGATTCATGGTGGCCATTTGTTCCTTGGCAGCCCTTAGCAATTCATCCTTTAGTTTGAATCTTTCATCCTTACTTAGGCTATCAAGCCATCATCTACCATCTACCATCCTCACTTAGGCTATGATCCCTTTCCTTTTTTCTAATTCATCTACCATGTTCCTAATTAAAAATTGTCAAAACTCCCTTGTGTTGATGAACCCATCATCATCCATGAATTGTTCACATTCATTTATCCTTTTGTCTTCATTGAGGTCGCCCCCAATCTTAAAAGCATCAAGTGCCCATACTTGAGAGGGGTCTTGAATTTTGACACCCGACCTGGTGTTAAACTTATGAGGAGGTAGATGTACCTCTCCTTGATATTCAAAGCCCTCATAATAATGAAATGGGATATCTCTCTCTAGAGAGGGTGTATGCAATGGAGTGACAACTCTTGGGCTTTTTAGAATTTGGTACTATGAGCTTCCTGAGGATGAAGCAATCATTGATTTTTTCATGGAAAATTTTGCAAGCAATCTATGTGAGGGGAGTGGTTTTGATGCTATTTGGGTAGAAGTAGGAATAGATGAAGGATCTTCAAGGCCAAGTGGAGGAGATGATGGAGGGTAAGTAGGACCAATGGGGGAGCCAACGGACTAAAGAGAACTACGCCTTTCCTATTCCACCTCTTGAACTAGTGGCACAACATCCAATCTAGGCCTCTCATGAGGTGGAGGGATCCTATCAACATTTGGATAAGTACCAAAGATGGCATTCATCCTTTCTTCTAGAATCAATAACATTTCCCATGTTGGGGAGTATGTGCTATCCTCCCTTTCCTTCTTGTGTTCCTCATATTGAATTTTATACCACCTCTCTTTCCTTCTCAAAACATCATTATAATCCTCAGTATTTCATATAAGATCTTCATCATGCCATTCATGATTTTTAGGCTTTGCCATTCCAAGGCCCTAAATAAACCATTCAGAGTCATAATTTTTTTAAGCCTTAAAAAATTCTTCACTTCTTTACTCAGACCCCACCTTACCTCTCCTTGGAGGATACTCAATAACTTTATAGCAAAAAAAAATTCAAAAGCCATATAGTTAGACTCATCCATATTCATATCCCAAATATAAGTCCATTCCTAGATTGGAAGCAATGCCCCTTTCACCATAGTAGTAATATGTAGGTCTACAGGCTAAACCTTAAGACCTTTGTATTAAAAGATATACATCAATAAAGAGTAATACCTAAAAATCCTTGTTTTTCCACTCTTGAAATCAAAGAGGGCATTATGGAGGCCCTTTGCCACCAAAGTAGCATAGTCAAAAGGTCTATTAATGTCTCTACTTTGGATATCCACACATAACACCAACATCCAATTTGAAATCAGGTTCCTTGCATCTGCAACACACACTTGGCATAGAGAATAATATGTGTATGTAAAATAACCAGCAAATAAATTAACTTTATAAGGAGCAAGTTGTTTTGAAGTTAGCGGTCTCTCATCTCTTGTCAAGCCCTTAGGCCTAAAAGAAGCCAATTTGTCTCCATACAACCCTCATTATTCTTATACTCTCTTTCTAACTCTTTTGTATTAATAGGATAATCCATATTAGGGTTCAATATAAACACTTCATCAATGACCTCCTTAGTGATGGCTCTCAATCTACCTCCTCCTCTAGCCAAGACTTCTCTAGTCTTTGGTATGCAATTATTAGCAATAATAGCAATTAGCTCAATATTAACATATATATTCAGAACTACCAATCTAGCAATATTGCAATTCCATATGTTAGACATTGAGATTCGTTCCTTTTTCTTATTATATCCTCTTCCCCACATGCTAAAACCCCAAGGTGGGATTAAAGCATCCCTACATCCAGCAGAATTCACGTCTTGCCCTGGCCTAGACCTCTTTTGTGTTTTTGTGGACCTAGGGAGATATGCAATTATCTCCTCAAAGAATTTCCTCGTACCCAAGCTAGAAGATTCAACCATTGTTAAAATCGGGGCTTATGTGAATGAATACAAGATAGCTAGGGTTTCATAATAAAACCTATAATGATCCTCTCTAAGACTTTGAATGATCAATTTAGCTTATAGAAGTGCAAAATACTCAGATAGGAAGCAATAACTAATGCAAAAAATGCAATTTTAGCCTATGCGGATTACCCTAGAATATAAACCCTAATAGTAACAGTATGAATTTGCAGGAGAGATACAAAGCATTTTCATACCATAGTAAGTGCAGAATTGATTGGAATGGAGTTAATATAATCAAAATTCTGGATTGCAACGAGAATTTAGACACATTAACTACACACACGTAGGGTGGAAGGGGATATTTTTGGGGAAATAAATTTTGGCCTCTCTATAAAAGGATAGAATAGCAATGTCTAAGTCAAATAAGGAGTTTTTCACATAAAAGAATGTAAATATTCCTAAAGTAATATCAATAGTTTATGATTTGTCATGAAAATTACTACATATATTGTCTCCACATTGTGTTTCTTGATTTTATATAAATAATAATATCAAGGATTTTACTATTCATCTTTTCAATTCTCTTGTGAATATGTAATTTTATTTGTGGGCTCTCTTCAAGGAAGAGATCAAATTTATACATACATGTTATAGTGGGTTTAGGAAAATATTATGGATTTATAAAAATATTTTTTGTAGAAATGGTAGGGGTTGCATTAATGTTAAGCATTAATGTCATCAGGGCTCACTAATTGAAGCATTTTATTGTTTTATGTTTGCATTTGGTTGTGGGTTTGACTTTGCACCTTGGGTTAGGCACGAGTCTATGAAACCTCCAAGATTCAACGTCAAGACATTCAAAATAGTATTTCCCTTTTGTTCTTTATTTTCTTGTTTAAGTTATTTCAATTTTGATATCTCCTAAGTGTAATAAGGATGAAGGAGCAAAGCATAAGAGAATGTCATAATTTGTTCCTTTATATGTTAGAAATAGATATATATATATATATATATATATATATATATATATATAACTTATATATTCTAAGTATCATTCAAGAATAATGGGATTGTGTAGTGAAATGGTGTAATATAAACATCTATCACCCATAGGCCTGAGAACCATCCATAGCCACAAGCCTAAAGTTCATTTGATGAAATAAATTTCATTTACTCACACTTAAATTTAGGAATACCCTACCAATTCTTGTGGATCTCAAAGTGAAGAATGCTTGCATAGCCTTGTCATGTTGTGTTTTCTTATCCTCAATCTATGGATAGGGTCAAATATGTGACCTAGATGTTCAATCCCATGGTCTAGGTTGTTATATTTCCTTTTAGGATTGAGGGTAGAAAGAAAAATCATCAATAGAACTAATGAGATATAAGCAACTAATAAATCTAGCTTTCTTCTAGAAGCGGGCGTCCCTTATCCTTTTCCTTGGTAGAAAATTTGATGAATCTGGTCACTATGGGGTCAACCTCTTCCATTGGAACACTTGGTAGAATTTCAATCTTGTATTCCATCAGGTCCATCTCATCTTAACATGTGGAAAAAGTGGTCAACCAGTCAATTTCCAGTTTTCAAAAACCATTCTCAATGGACAAAAATGAGGATGCATTCCTGAAATGTTCTTTCTAGATTGAATTTACGGAAATGAGGAAGTTGTTTTGAACTTTGGCCTTCAGGTTCTCCACATCCAATTCTTTTTCATAGACTATTTCTTTCTCAAGCACATCAGAAACTATGATGAAGACCTTGTCTTGGATAGATTTTATTGTTTCTCTATTCCAACACCATCATTCTTCATTCTTTCCAAGACTTCTCCTTTAGCTACCAATGTTTGATACCATGTGTTGAAATCATATGAAGTTCCAACATCAATTACATTTCTATTGACTAAGTCATGCACAAGAATTCCTTTCAGCACCTTCAAACATGGAATTGTCTTTTGTTGGACAATCTTGAAATCTTCCCAAAATTCAGCTATAATCTGGATTCTATATATGAAAGAGGAGATCCGGCCATAAATGTGCCAATTCTTTCAAAAATTTGGTGGCCTTGTCTGCAACTTCTATAATCCATTCCTTGGCCTCCTGGGTGACCATCTTCATTCATTCAAAATTCTCAACTAACTCTTGTGGAAGAGCCAAAGGTGGAGCGACTATTGCTTCTTCTCTTCTAAGAGGATTTACCAAATTTTACATATAACTCTTAAATTGTTCATTCTCTTCCTTGAGCTTGTTTTTCTTTTCTTCCTCTTTCCTTAGCCTTTCTTTAATGGCATTGACTGAATCATCTAGCTCCTAAACTTCCAATTCCTTTATAGTAGGACCTATGTCCACAGTCATTAGTTCATAATCTTTAGGAGTGATGTCTTCTTTGGATTTGTCAAACTATCGAATGGCCACTTGTACAGAACAGGATCTTGTGTCATCCTTATGAATTAAGGAATACTTCTTTGCCTTCTTCTTTTCCATGGGGCGGTTAAATCTGGCTAAGAATTTTGTTGAATCATCCAGTAGTTATGTTAAATATCTGGGCAATTGAAAGGGGGGGGTGAATTAGTTGACACAAAAATTCCCTTTAAGTTTAATTCATAGATCCGAAACAGCTAGCAGAATTAATAAAATAGATAAGCATGAAAACATATGCAACTAATAAATTAGATACAAGAGACACCAGAATTTATGTGGAAAAACCACGAAGAATTCTAATTCTCAATATATAAACATTGGTTAAGGTGACATTAGTTAAGGTGATTTTTACAAAGGATGGCTCACTACTAGGATGCTCACTGCCTAGAAAGGATCACTACCTAAGGGTTCCACTGTCGATGAGAGAAAGATACAAGAGAATCCACTGTTGAAACATACTCTGCATTGTCGAAACTGATTCTGGTATCAATTCACAACACAACTCAACACCAACTGGATTCTTTCAATCTCGCATGTTGTCAACACACAAAAGCCACACACCAACTCATCTAGATCAACCTCTATATATGTTGTCTCTAGAAAACATGATCCTCAATGTTAGTCAAGACAGAGATATAAAATAGGTCTCCACTAAATATTCTAGTGGTGGAAAGGAATGAGAAGTAGACCTCATCATGACGTTCTTCATCAAATGCATCAACACGCTACACACTTTGCCAAAGCTAGACCTAAAACAATATCCATATGCTAAACAATCCCCATAGCACAATCTCAAATTTCGGACCAAGATCTTGACTTTTAGATCAAATCTAACCCAAGAATAACACTAAATAATATTATCAACACATCTTCCAAAAATATTGGACATCCGGGAAATCCAGGAAACCTCCAATTCTCAATACCATCTCATATATACATTATTGCTCAACATACCACATCCGGACCTAATCCGGACCACAGGATTTGACATCAATGACAACATATAACATAATGCTAACAACCTCCCACTTTGTCATTGATGGAAACATCCATCAAGACAATAAATAAACATTATACTCTCTCTCCCACTTTGACAACAATAACAAAGACAGGCAAAACTCCCCTTATGAAACTCACTCATGCTCCCCCTAAGAGGAAGCACCCAAGCATTAGTCCAGAAAAGAGTATGCAAGCTTCTCAATGGACAATTCACATTAGTTTAAACTGGAAAGGGATAATACCCCTAACTTCTGTCGGAAATACTCAAAAGTATCTTTGCACAATGCCTTAGGAAATATATCTACAATCTGCTCTTTTGACTTCATTGTCTAACACTTTTTCCATCAAGAAGTGTTACCTGATAGATATTTATTTTGGTCTAGAATGTTGTACTAGATTATTTGAAATATTTATTGCACTGGTATTGTCACACATGATTGAGATAAGGTCATCAATTTTTACACCAATTTCCTTCAAATATTGCTTTTGTTGTAGATAGAGACATGGATTCTTGCTTCTTACTCGACCAACCAACCAACCGGGAGCCAAGAAAGAATGCTCCTCCACTTGTGCTTTTTTTGTCATCAACACTTCTGGCCCAGTCTACGTCTATATAAGTTGCCAAGGTAAAATATGAGCTCCTGGGATACCACAAACCAAATTTTTTTTGTGCCTTTCAGATATTTGAAAATCCTCTTCAATGGCACAACATGTGATTCTTTTGGTTCTTGTTGAAATCTAGCTACCAAACATACTGCATACATGATATCCAATTTAGTAGTAGTCAAATATAATAATCCTCCAATCATTGACCTGTATTGACTTACATCTTCCTTAAGAGATTTGTCATCTTTGGTTAGCTTACATTTGATGGTCATAGGTGTGCACGCTAGTTTAGAATTCTTCAATCCAGACTTCTTTAACAACTTTTTGATGCACTTGGACTGAGAAATGAAAATTCTTTTATCATTCTAATAGACTTTCAAAACAAGAAAGAAATTCAACTCATCGATCATGGACATCTCAAATTCTTTCTGCATCTCACTAGCAAATCTTCTACACATATCTTCATTTTCTATAAATATTATATCATCAACATATGCCACAACAATAAGGATCTTTCCTAAATCGGTCTTGAAATATAGATTTTTGTCAACTGAACCCTTCCGAAATCCTTGATCAGTTAAGTACTTGTCTATTCTTCCATACCAAGCTCTAGGGGCTTGTTTCAGTCCATACAAAGCCTTTTTCAATATGCAAACAATGTTCAATGATCATCTCTTAACCTAAAACCTTCTGGTTGTTTAATGTAAACTTCTTCTTTCAATTCTCCATTTAAATATATTGATTTTACATCCATCTGATAGACCTTGAAGTCCTTGAATGCTACAAATGCCAAGAACATCCTAATTGCCTCCATCCGAGCAACTAGGGCATAAGCCTCATCAAAGTTAATGCCTTCAGTATGACTATATCCTTTTAAAACCAACCTTGCCTTGTTCCCTACAACCTTTCCATCTTCATCCAGCTTGTTCTAGAGTACCCATTTAGTTCCAATCACATTCTTGTCTTCTGGTATGTTGATTAATTCTAATGTCTGATTTGTCTCACTCTGATCCAGTTCCTCTTTCATTGCCTTCATCTAATTTTAATCATTCCAAGCTTCTTCTATTGTCTTAGGCTTAGTTTCAGATAGTAAACACAACAAGAATTGTTCTTGAGTTGCTTTGCTTCTTGTGATGATACATTTTCTCTTATCTCCATTAATCGGATCCTATAAACATACCTTGGGTTTTTGGATCTAGATGTCAGAGCATCTTGACCATTCTTTTCTTCACTTTTGTTCTCTTATTCCCTTTTATTTTCTCTAGACTCATCAAATTCATATCATGCCTCTATTTATGATTCTTTTGAACAACTTTCATCAACTCTCACATTTGCACTTTCAACAACCTTATTCAGCCTTTTGTTGTAACACTGATATGCCTTGCTCTTTGTTGAATAACCCAATAATATGCCTTCATCTACTCTATTGTCGAACTTACCAATATTATCCTCATCTCTCTGAATATAGCATTTGCTTCCAAATACTTTGAAATATTTCACTGTCAAAGTTCTACCATACCAAAGTACATAAGATGTCTTCCCATATTTCCTCTAGTACAAAATTCTTGTTAAGAGTGTATGTTGTTGTATTAATTGCTTCTCTCTAGTAGATTTGCAATAATTATGCTCCTTTTATAATAGTTATATTTGTCTCTTATATAGTTCGGTTCATTCTTTCCACTACACCATTCTGTTGTGGTGTTCGGGGGGCAGATAACTCTCTTTTAATCCCATGTTTCTCACAACATTCATTGAACTCATCAAGAATAAATTCTCCTCCTTTATTAGATCTTAAGCACTTGTTTTTTCTATCAACCTCATTCTCAACCTTTGTCTTGAATATCTTGAACTTCTCTAATGCCTCAGACTTCTCCCTTAAAAATGCAACCCAGGTCATTCTAGAATAATCATCAATCAGTAACATAAAATACCTCTCACATTGCAAGCTCCTTGTTCTAGTTAGACCACATAGATCCATGTGAACCAAATCTAATAATATAATGGATGAGTACTTTTTTCCTCTAAATGTTCTATTTGTTTGTTTTCCTACTTGACATTCCTTACAGATGTTGTTCTCCGGTTTAGTCAATCTTGGTAAATCTTGCACTGCACTCCTTGAATTGATTTGTACCAAGTTGTCAAAGTTGATGTGACACATCCTCCAGTGCCACATCCAGTTGTCATCAAGTTGAGATATTAAACATTGTCTTGTTTTGATTAAGTAAAAATAGGTATTTGAAAGGTACCCGAACCTTTTACAAGCCAGGAGAACAGAAAAGCATAAAAAAGTGCCTGATCACTTCAAAAAGTCAAAATGAACCCACCTGAAGGGCCCAGCTTAAAACATCATTACATAAAACTCAGAATAGATAGCAAAAGGAAAGCAAAAGACAGCAAAGAGAAAGAACCAAGGATAGCGGCTAGACCTAAATACTATTCAGGATCTCCTCAGCGTGAACAACCATTTGTTTCATGTTGTTCGCTGAGGTCTTCATATCCTCCAGCTCACGACCTTCGATGTCGACCTTATTCTTTGTGTTCACTCTGGTCCTCCTTTCATGACCCTTCTTGTTCACCTACTCTTTATCACCATCCTTCTCTACATTGTTCTCGTACCTGTTGATAAAGATGTTCATGTTGTCCATCGAAGATTTAAGGATTTGGAAATTTTGATCAGCAAGTTGCTTGACATTGTGCTCCAGCTTGTCAATTTTGCTGCCAAAATCTTTCAGTTTGTTGTCCATTTCCTTTCTATCTCCCATCTCATTGACCTTTTTCTCCGTGGCTAAGATTTTTCCAACCATACATTCAATAGCTTGTGCATTATGTAGAACGGCCACTAACTCTTTAACATGCTCCGCCAAGGGCTTGTCACCAACTGTAATTCTTGCCATGGCCTGTGTATTTGTTTTCAAACTATTAATATCCTTCACCAAAGTAGTAATGGTCTCACAGAAAGCCTTAATGGTATCTTTGTCACCACTATCACTTTGACCCCCTTTTTCCTCGTTATGTAGTCTAGTGGTATTCACAGTCTCCATGGTTTCCAAATTATCCTTAACCAGGTTACCCTCCCCTTCTTTTTCTTGACTATCAATCCTCTTATTATCATCATCCTCCTCCTCAGACTCAACCAGAACACAATTAAGATCAGAATTGCTACCCTTTTTAGTGTTCTTTTTCTGAGCCTTCTTTCCAAAGGCTTTCCCTTTCCTCTTTTTAACAGGTTTTTCCTCAAGGGAATCAGTTTCAGAGTCTGATATTTTAGATTCCACAATAATCCTCCTCTTCTTAGCCCTAATCCTCCCTTTTTTGCTAGTTTCTTCCGACTCTCCCTCGGTCTCAAAATCAAAGTTGAAACCACTATCCTTACTTTCCGTAGTCTCATCTCTAGCATTTTTGCCTTTAATAGGCTTTTCAATGCACTTCCCCTTTAGCATTTTATAAACCAAGACCATAAGCCCTTGGTGGAGGGCATGATCGTCTTTAGGGTCCTTCTGAATCTCCTTTATAGTATGATCCATTGAACAGGCCAGGTAATAGGGAAGGCTAACCCTTTCACCATGACGGAAATGGTTAAGAAGGACGAAGTGATGCCCATAAGCCCTGGTAAACCTACCATCTAAGGTAATATATTCAATAGAAGCAAATAAGACAAACCTCCATGGCCTCCAAATTCTCTTCGGGGAGTGGTAGGAGTTGCCAATTTCGATCATCTTTCTTCTCTCACCATCCGTAATAGGAAATTTGTCTGCATCTTTATCTGATGTCCCTCTGACCTTATAAAATGTCATACCCTCGGTAGGCATCCCCATGGCCTCAACAATAACCTCTTCATCTACATTCATCATATGTGATCCAATTAGAACTTTTCCATTTTTCCAGTTCTTGATGAAGTAGCTGGTAATTGTGGGGTCCTTCCCATTCAGTCGTTCCATGAAAACATTGAGACCCCCCTGCTGAAGGATACTCCAGAATTCTTCGTTCTTTCTCCATTCAGAGCAGGATGTAGGTTCAAATCTCTTCTTGTTTCCTCCCATTTTTATAGCACGTTCCTTGCAATGCCTTCTCTCATTTTGATAACTTTTCCTCTGGTTTCTGTGGTTATTTTGTAAGAGTGCCCATAATCCGTGCCAAATAATGATGATATGACACCTATTTAATAGCTCATTATCTTCAAGCAAGCCCTACATCAAAAAAGGCGGAAAGGTCATTAGAAATAATGATTAAAAGTACCACGTTGCCTTGTATAGCTTCGGTCCTTCTAACTAATACATATTAAACACTGTCTTGTTGCTCCTTCTAACTAATACATATTTCCATTTGTCCTCCTTCCAGCTGCAATAACCGTTCTGGACTCATTCCAGATCTCACATCTATTATCTTGAGAAACAATATTATATCCATTTTCACACATTTGTCCAACACTCAAAAGGTTATGATGCAAACCTTTCACATAGTAGACATTGTCGGTGTTATGTTTTCCATAAAAAGTAATTGAACCAATTCCAACAATTTGTGTTGTCTGATCATCTCCGAACCTAACAGAACCTTCATCATACTTTTCAAGCTTTACGAACTTTCTTTTATCACCAGTCATATGATTTCAACATCTGCTATCAATCAACCATTCATTCTTATCTCTTCTAGCATGAAATGTGGTAGCAACAATTTTAGAAATGTCAAACCTAGGAACATCCTTTTCTACTAGAAATAAATAATAACCTTCTTCATAGTCTGACTCATCATATGAGATACCAACATCATCCTTAACATAATAAGCTTTCTTATTGAACTTTTCCTTGTTTTCCCTAAATATTTGTCTAGTTCCCTTTTCCCAACATCTAGTAGCTATATGACTAATCTTTCCACATCTAAAACATTTAAAGGTTCACATACCTTTGTACCTGTCCATGCCTTTCTTCAATTTCCTCACATAATTTTCTTCCATCTCATCCAGACTATCATCATCATCTGGACCATCTTTAGATGCTTTGAATGTTGTCTTTGATTTATCTTTGTCCTTTCCAAACTTTCTTACTTCAAATGCAGTCAAGGTACCAAATAATTGTTCTCTAGCGAAATTCTTTGGATCATAGGTTTCTTCAATAGATAAGATCTTATCACTATAACTCACTGGTAAAGTCATCAAGATTTTTTCAACAACATCTTCATCACACAAAGTGCCTATGAGTTCTCTAATTTCATTCACAACATTGTCAACCTTCTCAAAATAGTTTACAATGTCTTCTCCTTCTTCCATCTTCAGGTTTTCATACCTTCGCTTACTTGTTAGTCTCTTTGTCAAATTAACTCTCTCATTTCCTTCATAGATATCTTTTAGCTTCTGCCAAACCTCATAAGCAGTATTCAAAGAGATAAATTTTGTCAATTAGTTATTGATAACGTACTAAAGATAACATACCTTGCCTTTTCATTTTCTTCATAGGCTTGAACTTCTTTCGGAGTAGTAAGACCATTCATTGATTGAACATACTTAGTCTTTGCAGCCTTCCAAGTGTTGTAACTCAAATAAACTAGATAACCTCTCATCTTCACTTTTCCAAAACTGTAATCAGATCCTTCAAAGATAGGAATGGATAATTTGTGTGACATCAGATCAGGATCTACCTCAAGCGGTTAAGCTCTATATCAAGGAACCAAAGCTTCGATACCAATTGTTAAATATCTAGGCAACTAAGAGAGGGGTGAATCATTTGACAACAAAAATTCCCTTTAAGCTTAATTCATAGATCCAGAACAGCTAGCAAACATAACAAAACAGATAAACATGAAAGCATATGCACATAACAGATCAGAGATAAGAGGCACCAAAATTTACATGGAAAACCCAAGAAGGGAAAAACCATAGAGAATGCTAATTCTCAATATATAAACACCAATTAAGGTGATTTTTACAAAGGATGTCTCACTTATAGGATGCTCTTTGCGGGTGGGCTCACTACCTCGAAAGGCTCACTGCCAAAGGACTCACTGCCCAAAAAAAGGCTTATTATCGAAGAGAGAAAGATACAAGAGAATCCACCACTAAAACATAGTTCGCACTATCGGAACTGCTTGCGATATCAATTCAGAACACAACTCAACACCAATTAGATTCTTTCAATCTCTCTTATTTTCAACACACAAAACTGACACACCAACTCATCCAGATCAACCTCTATATTACTATCTCCAAAAAACATGATCCTCAATGTTGGCCAAGATAGAGATCTAAAATAGGTCTCCACTAACATTCTAGCGGTGGAAAGGAATGAGAAGGAGACCTCATCACGACGTTCTTTATCAAACACATCAACACGCTACGCAGTTTTCCAAAGCCAGACCTAAAACAATATTCATACGTTAAACAATCGTCATAGCACAATCTTGACTTATATATCAAACTGGACCCAAGAATAGCACTGAATAATATTAGCAACAATTCTTCCAAAAATCCAAGACATCTAAGAAATTTGGGAAACCTCCAAATGCTAAAAACCATCTCATATATACACTATTGCTCAACATACCACATCCAAACCACATGATTTGACATCAATGACAACATATAACATAATGCTAACAAGTTGGACTTCTAAACTAACTTTATTTTTCATTCTTGCTAGTAACCAATCAGGTACTATGCCATCATCTTCTTCATTTACCTGAGTTCCTTCACTTCCTTCGATTCCCCTAAGTGCAAAAATCATTCCTTCCTGAAAATCTCCTTCCAAAATATCAACTTCAATATTTTCTAACTCCTCATCCATTTCTACCACTGGATCATCAAGGCCATTAGGAGAAATTCGTTGTTGAATTGGTTCTTCACAAATTGGAGGAGGAATTTCCATCTTACTTTGTAAATCATTTGCAACTAGATCTTTTTTCCTATTTATGGATGAGCCAACCTCATCAACTAAAGAGGTGTTGGTAGAGGAAGATGCATTGTTTTCTCTTTGTTTCTTATTCACAACCACCTTATTTGAAGTCTTCTTTCTTCTTGACCTTAGTGAACTCTCTGTTGTATCCTTCCTTTTCTTTTGGTTTCCACTTTTTGGTTTCCCAGCATCATGAGTCACTTCATCCTCATTGGAAGAACAGGAATCCATTCTTCTCATCAATCATAGGTGAAATAAATATTCTTTTCCTTCAACTTGTGAGTTTGTTAATCCACTCACCACTTAGTGAATTTCATGATTGGCCTGATCAATGTATCCAAATCTGAAAACATGGGTCCAGACTAATCTATTGCAAGAAGAGGTCTATCTTTTACATATTCATAGTGTGGTTGGGTGAAATTTCCATCATCTTCCAGCTGATTTGGTATGGGGAAAAGTTCAATTGTTCTAATCATGTTGACTGGTATCTTGCACCACATTCTCCTTCTTACATCATATTCATTATTCGCATTGTCCTAGAATTCCTCAAGATCAACCTTGTGTTTATATTTTATTTTGTTTACCATCCCAATATGGTGATGGGGATCAAAGTTGGATCTTTATCGGTAGAAGGAGAAAGAATACTATATTGCATTTCCACATCGTCTTTATCTACTACCTATGTTTATGGACATGACTAACATTTTCCCAATGAAAAGAGGAAAAGAAACTCCAACCTTCTTCTTGCCTCTTTGGATTTTCCCATATGTGTCCAATTTACTAATGACCTCTTGTAGTAACATTTTATTTTTAGAAAATTTTGGAAGTTGAATCTAACAAGTTGAATGTACCATGACCTAAACCAACTTATCAAATATGTTTCCTCTTGTGTCAATCTTTGATGGGTGCCTCCTTGAAATGTCTTGGTTGTGTACATAAGGAATGCATCATTAACTCTTTTAAAATGGGATTTCTATTGCATATGAAATTGCAGATAGCAATCATATGCCTTAAATTGACCATCCATGTTTCCTACATTGCCTTTGCAAATCAATCTTATTATATTTGTAATATCTTTCCAATATATACATGATGTAAGAACTCATGTAAAAAGACTTTGTGTGTTCTAAGTTCTCAATTGCTCATCAATGTTATCACTGATTATCCTTGCCCAATTTATCATCTTGACGTTGGAAGTGACTTCATCAATGAAGTAATATATCGAAGGCTTTAATGAGGAGGATTGAGGACTTCCTGTGACTATATTCAATAATAGGATTAGGTCTCCATACTCCTTTATGAAATCTGCCCAAAAAAGTTTCTTAGGCACTTTGGAATAATGAGATCATTTCTGAAGCAACCATTTCTTGTTAATTGCTTCAGTACAAAAGATAGGTTGTGCTTCAAAATGTTCCAAGGTTTCCTCCTTTGTCTTGTATATGGTAGAGTGATAATCTGGAATGCCAAATGTTTCCTTAATGGTTGTCTCTCCAAGGTAAGCCAGCACTCTACCATTAGGTGCCACAATGTGTCTCTCTTGAGTGTTGTAATGTTTGGCACATTCTACTATCAACTCATAACACTGCATAGCTAGAGGAAATCCAACTGCTTGGACAATTCTATTTCTCATCATCTTGTGAGCTAATGCCGAAGGAAAGCAATCATCGATCCCATACATTCTTTTCTTGAAGTCATTAAAATTTACATGGCCAAGCTCTTTATCCCCAACCTTCTTCCACTTTGTCATGATCTTGGATTTCTGATGTGGTCCTTTGGTATTGAACTTCATTTGTGCTTTCCTAGAAATCCCTCCGTGAGCTGACAACTACCACCTAAAAACATGGAAAAATCCTAAGAAAATCATATATGGGGTTTGATGTTTGCTTGAATTAATTTTAGAAGGATAATTTTGATTTTACTCATGAAATTCTTGAAATTAGACCCAAAATCAGACTTAGTCAAGTTTGAAAAAATAAAATCAAACCTAGACAAGTTAGATTATAAAATTAAGAATGAAAATCAAACTTGACAAATTTTAAAAATTGTGAAATCAAGTCTAATTTAAAACAAAAATTTGACTTAGTGAATTTTGAAAATTAATAATGAGTTTGATTTATGAAATTTTCTACCTTCAAAACTAGAAAAAGCAAAAAAAGCAAAGATTCATAAAGTAAATTCAAAGAATTTGAGATGAAAAGTCCTTGTGAAAATCTAGAAAATTAAGAATTCAGACTAAAGAAAGAAATCTTGAAGTGCGAATGAGACTGAAATTCTGAAAATCTTCTTTCAAAGTTCTTATATAATCTTGAAGTTTTGAAGAAATCCCTTAATTGCTTTGAGGAATTGCCTTCCAATTCACCTTTAAATGTGAGTTGAATGAGCTCCAACTTTTACCTTTGAGAAGCAACTTGTGAGTTGAATGAATACCAATGCTCAATTTTATAGAGAAGTTGGATCCTTGCTTTGATTTTTTTTATTGTAATTTTAATGTTTTATTCGAAATGAATCTAGTCATGTTTTTAGTTTCAAATCGAACCTTCTCTTTTCTTTCCATTGTTTTTTTTGTTTTAATCTCAATGACAATCTCTTTTTTGCTTTATTCTAGAAGCTTCTTGCTATGACAAACTTTCTTCTTGTTTTAATATTTTTTGCCATTATTCCTTAGCACAACCAAAATTCTTGAATTTTCTCTCTCAAAACTTAGGGGAATTTGTCCTTAGTTTTCACATTTCCTTTAATCTAAGCCAAACTTTCTCCTTTATCCACCAAGAGCGAACTTGACATGACTTCAAGGGAATTTCACTTATGCCTTGGTAGACTTTACTCAAGTTGGTTTGGAATTATTCCTATCTTCCTTGGGCAGACTTCATGTTTGGATAATGAAAATCCTCAATTATGGGGCAGATTTCATACATGACCTTGTGGATAAGCCCAATCAACCTAGGCAGACTTTTTCATGAGACAAGGAATTCTTCCATAAGTCTTGGGTGAACTTGCTATAGGAATAAGGATTTTCCACCATGACAGGGCGGACTTCATGCCAAGACAAAGAATTTTTTCCAAAGGGGGGGAGGGGGGGACTTCACAAGACCTCGAGAATTTTCCTCCTGTCTAGGGTGGACTTCATGTTCTCAAGGGAATTTCCTTACCCTCCCTAGGGTAGACTTCACCTCTTCATTGGAAATTTTCTTCATGGATTAAGGGTATACTTGATCATCAAACAAGAAATTATTGGATGGATAGGCAATCTTCATGATTTGAAAAAGCAACTCCTGTTCCAAGTTACAAAATTAGTCAATTTTTGTGATCTTCAATTAGCTTTTGGAAATTATCCTCTAGATTCGAAAGTGATTTCATATCTAGTTTTTTTTGGATGAGCTCTTTTGACTTGATATTTTTCTAACTCGATGACCATCTGTGACCCCAAAAAAGCAAAAAGCAAATTTATTTTTAGAAAAAGAAACTTTCAATTTTTTTCTAAATCTGACCAAAAAATAAGGCTCCCGGATTAGCCCGGATTGGCCCCAAAATGCCAAAAACAAAACTTTCTAAATTTAGGAAAAAGCAAAATTTCCTAAGAATAGGAAGTTGTCAAAATTGACCCTAGCAAATTGTGATATTACTCCTTCGGCTAGTCTGAGCACATCCATAGAATAAAAACACACTTTTGACCATTCTTTCTCCTCACTAATTTTGGTGACTCCTCCAAATTTATAAAAAAATTGACTCATTTGCAGAGACTAAATTTTAAAAAAACTTGACTCATTTGCAGAGGCTAAAGATCAGAGAGAAAACCTAAGACGCCAAAACACTACCCTAAAAAGAAAAAATAAGGTGGTCCTCATTTGCAATGGGGCGATGTGTAATTACGTCACAACATCTAGCAACTCCACATGGGGAATTTTCCTGAATATTTCCAAGATAAAACCCATTCCAAGCTTGGATTCTCAGATTAATTTAAACTAACTTACCCGCTGGCTAAGAAGGGTACTCAAGAAAGAAAAGGATTCCTAAACTGGATCAAGACATTTCATCCTCCAATCACAAGTGTGTGTAAATGTGTTCATTTATGTCTCATGAGAACATGGTGACTCTTTGGTTCCACTGTGACAAGTTACGTAGTTTATCTTAACTTCAAAAGCATCCTGGATAGAGCCTCCCTCCCAATAGGCATCCATAGCCCCAACGAGGTTATCATTATAATCTCACAAAAATTGTTCCACTACTAGTTGGGCGTGCATAGCCCCAATGGATTAACTCGCATGTTCCCAAAGCTAATTTTTTATATTTATTTTCTTTTTATCTTTTGATTTCTTTCACTTTCTTTTGATACTACTTACTTTTCATATTTCCCACATTTTGGCTCGTAAGAAATGAAGCTCACATGGTTTTGACGATTATAATGGCTCTGAAGTAAGGTGTTCGATTTTTTTATTTGTCATCACTTCACCTAGGAAACCAAAATGACTCAGAGCAATTGATTAAATGTGTAAGATATTATGATCACAAACTTTAGATATCAAGATACAATAGATGATTCCCTTCCTATTCAAGTACTAATCTTAACTTTGAGATGAATATTCTTCATAAATATTTATCAAAATAATAATCTAGACATAACTTAGTACGATGGACCAAAGTGTGCACAGAAGCAACATCACTTTTCTCACAAATGGGAATCCCTTTATTTAAAAACCAAACTAAGGAACTAGACCTAAAGCAAAACTAAACTAAACCAAACCAAACCCTACAAAACAAGGATGAAAAAGGAAACTAAACTAACTATGTACAGGTAAGCTCACAGGGAACTTACGGTTAGAAATAATGTTTCAGACATTGCTTGTTGGTCCGAGCAATGGGACTTCTTTTCTTGTAAAAGTTTTCAGCTTAAAGGCATTTTTCCCTAGTATCTCATAAATTTGATAGGGACCTTTCCATAGGTTGTCAAAATTGTTATGATCTCCTCTTTGCTTATGTGATTTGTCCCAATATAAGACCAAATCATAAATTTTAAAGGTATTGATTCTAGCTCATCTGTCAAACCATCATTTGACAACTCCCTGGTGTTTCACAAAGTTTTTTATAGCTCGATCTCTCTTTTCTTCTAGCATTAGAAATTGTGTAAGGCATATCTGAACTCTCTCCTCAAGATCTAGATATTTTTGCATAAATCGTAGCATTGAGATTCTTTGTTGGATTAGAAAGACGGGGTCTTGTTCGTAGACCAAGTGATATGGAGAGGTTCCTAAAGACTTTGTATCTTGTGTTCTATATTCCCAATGGCAAAACATAAGTTGGGAATGCCAGTCTATCAAGTTCTTGTCAAGCAGTCTCTTGGTGATACTAAGAAAGTTCTTGTTCATTCATTCTGCTAAGCCATTGCACTGGGGATAGTAGTTTGATGAAAAATTTTAAGTTATCACATAATCAAAAGCCTAGTTATAAATTTTCAAAGACATAAGCATAGAACCATTATCACAAACTAGAGCATTAGGACATCCAAACTTGGTGATAATGTTCTCCTCTAAAAAAATGATTACCACATCTATAGTGCAAAGTTTCAGTGCTTGAGATTCAAACCATCTTGTACGGTAATCAGTTGCAATTAGAATATACCTATGTTTCGTAGAGTATGGTGGATTTATCATAATAATAAAATCAAGTTTGCACATCACGAATGGTCTTACTTCAGTATTAGGATGGAGTGGCATAGCAAGGTTCTTTCCTTGAACAATGGCTCCTTGGAAGGTATGGCAAGTCTTCATGTGCTCATATGCATCCTTGAAAATTGTGGGGCAGTAATATCCTACCCTTAGGATCTAGTGTGATGTTTCTATAATTCCCCCATCATTGGTTCCAAACTTAGAATCAAAATTCTTAATTTTTTCTTTGCCTTCTGCTCTCCTACACATTTGAGATAGATCCCCTCATGGTTTCTTTTATATAAAACCGCTTCCTAAAGCATGTACTTTTGACTTCTTGCTCTCAATACCCTCCTTTGTCCTGGATTCAGATGACCTGGGCATTTTTTATTCATTAGGAATTATATTATATCCATATACCATTCGTTTGAGGTCACTTCTTCTAACTCATAAGTTTGTTGTATTAATTCAAGCCTTGTGGCGATTTCTTGTGTGAATGCTTGGTCTCGCACTAGTTTCATTGGCTAAATTTCAATATCATATTCTTGTATGGTGGTGACCCACTTTCCTCTCCTTACTCCTAATTTACTTTGTATAAGGAGAGTCTTCACAACCACATTTGGCATTATGGCAAAGACTTTGCTTATGAGAAAATAATGCCTAAATTTCTTTATTTCTTTCACTAACGCATAGGCTTGTTTCTTGATGCTTGGGTACTTCAACTCCACATCTTTAAGAGGGTAACTCATAAATTCTATTGGATGTTCATCTCTTTCTTCAGTGCGTTGAGTGAGAATCGTTGCACAAGAGTGTTCAGATGTGAAGGAATATAGATAAAATGACTTTGTATAGTCAGGATTGACCAACACAAGAGCATTGATTATAGCTTACTTAATTTCTTCAAATTCCCTTTTTCAAGAAGGTGTCCATTCAATCTTCACACTTTTCTTCAACATTTCATTCAAGGGTTTAACTATCTTAGCAAAACCTATGATAAATTTTCTCACAAAATTAATTTTCCCAAATTCCTTTTGGTTGAATGGCAGATTGATTTTTTAAATTGCTTCAACTCTCTCGAGACCTATCAAAATCCCTTTCTCTATGAATATGTGATCTAGCAATTTTCTTTCTATTATAGCGAAGATACATTTCTTTGGATTGAGTGAGATTCCATATTTTTTACACCTGAGAAATACCTTTCTTAAATCTTCCACATGAGTTTCTCTTTCTTTAGATAAAATGGTGAGATCATCCATATAGATCACAATGCATTTGCCCACTAAATCCCTAAAAGTGATATCCATGACCCTTTGGAAGATGGCACATTAATCAAACCAAATGACATCCTTTTGTAAGAAAATGTACACCGCTTTGTTGTGAATGTAGTCTTCAGCCTATCTTCTTGTTCAACTATCACTTGCTTATAACCTAAATATTTATCTAAGAAGGACATCATTTACGACCCATTAACTATTCGCAAAACTTCAACAAGTGAAGGCAAAGGGTAATTATCTTTCTCTGAGGCTTTTTTAAGGTTACGAAAGTCTACACACAATCTGATTTCTCCATTCTTCTTTTTAACAGGCATGAGATTGGTGACCCATGTTGAGTGGCGGCGTATAGGAAAGCTAATCCCTACTAATACCAACTTCTTCACTTCTTGATGTATGAGCAGTTCTAATAAAAGGATTAACTGGCATTTGACGTTGCCTAAATGGTCTGTTATCTAGATTAAGAGGAATAGTGTGAGTAATGATGGAAGTATCGTATGTTTACAAGTTCTCATAGCCCCATCCAATAGTATTTGGAAAATCTCTTAAATTTTTGACAATGCCAGCCTTTTCTTTTGCAATACAAATTTTTCAAATGAAAACATTTTTAACTTGGTTTTCTTCCTTCATAATTTTGGTGTCTAACAACATTAATATTAAATGCGTCAAATCTCTCCAGGAGATCCCATACTTGGTTTCGATATCTTGCTAACCTTTTGTCATGACAAACATATTTCTTTCTTACTTGTTTGACAACTACTTTTGAATCTCTAGTAACATGTAAAATCTTTGCCCCCTTCTGGATAGCAAGTAATAAGTTGTGTATTAGAACTTCATATTATGTCACATTATTGGTGAAGGGAAACTATAATCTAAGCGTAGCTAAATACGCTTCTCCTGATGGACTAATTAACTCATAACTCACTCTAGATCCTTTTCTTTATTTTGAACCATCAAATCTTAGTGTCCGGATTGGATCACTATTTTGAACTTGTTCCTGACCAACTAGTGTTTAATGAACTGGATGTTGTTGTTCTTCATCTTCCTTTGGGATCCTTTCATCTCACGTAATAAGACTTCTTCAACATCACTTTTTTCATTCACGGTCAAGTTAAAATATATATTCCTTTGGGGTTTGCGGATCCTCTTCTGCACTTGGTCTAATTCCACTTTGCACATTGTGCAAGAAAAAGAATGGAAAGCATTATGAATTCGACACCAATTGGGCAACAATAAATCTTATATTGAAGAGTGATTTCCCAACTCTACCTCTTGTTTAGAACTTTTGAGGATAAAATTTCTAAAATTCTCAAATGTGCCCTCACTTTCATCAAATAAAGAACCTTGATTATTTTCAATGAGGACTTCAGTTGAGCCTAAATCTTCATGCAAGTTCTCTTCATGATCTAAATAATTCAACATTAAGACCTCTAATATTTTCATCTCATATTGTCCTAGGCCTGAGTCTATGAACAAAACCACATTATTGTATCCATACTTGGTGATCATTAACTTGAGTCTAGGGATGCTTTCTATTCTGATTTGATTCGAAATTTCCCTCCATGGTATCCATAGGTGTGAAAAATCTATTGAGAAATAACCATTTAGTCTCCTTATCCATTCTCATCCCAATACCATGACATACCCATCTGGTATGTCAACCATTGAAATGTCAATAAATTGTTGGACTCTAGGATCATTTGACATTTGCAAATGAATATTATCAGCTCTCCAATGATCGAAACTTCGGTCTTGTCCAACTATGTTACCTTATTATTTGTCTTGGTGGGCATCAAACCCATCTTGTGGCATATTTCCAAGGGCATCACGTTGCTTGATTCTCCTAAAACTATTAAGAAATTGTGCAAGAGTTTTCCAAAGATTCTAATGGAGGCTAGAAAAGGGGTAGGTTCATCCTTCCCTTTTTACAAGATGATTGGTTGCTTCTTTCACGCAATCTTTTCTACTTTGATTCAACTTGTGAAGTCTTACCTGCTTTTGAGGAATTCTCATTCTTCCCAATCTTCTTCTCTTTTGGACTTTGAGAGACTTCTTCAATTTTGATGGTCTCTTGGCTTCACATTACTTTTTCTTCATCCTTGATCTGATTTGAACTTGATGACTCATATACCATATTTATAGATTGTAACTGGTCTTGAAGGTTTCCATGTCCTCTTTCAATGCCTTGGGATACATTCTAAAACATATTTATGTTATCAGTTGTACTTGTAATAAATTGGAAAACATTGGAGGCATTTTGAGTTGAATCCTTTAAACTTTTGAGGAATGTTTCTCTAATTTCAAGGACACTCATTAATTCAAACAAAGATAGACTTACTTTAATTCTCTTAACCTCCTATGTGATATATTGTCTCAATCTCTTTAGCTCATTCTTGGGAGAAGTAGAAGTATTCACATTTTTCCTCTGCCTATACTCCGGTGCGTCCTTTGGAAAAGGAGGATTGTTGCTTGCATCCGAATGTGGTGGAATCTGAAAATTGTTAAGAGGCACTGATGTTGTTAGAGGTTCCCAATTTATCTGTTGGTAAACCTTTAACTAATCGTTTCCTGTTTGTTATAAGTATTGAACTTCTCTCATTCCTTCTACTAAGACTTTGTTGTGTAACATAGGAAAGATATATTCTCCTAGCTGGAGTGGATGATTTGCGGATGCTAGAGGAAACATTAGAGGCAAAACCTCCATTGGGTCATTGGTAGATGCTGGCGAAAATCTAAAATACTGATCTTATATCTCATAATTATAAAAAATCGGTGGGAATGTGAAGTATTCCAAGACTAGATCTTGATTATATACCACCATTGGAGCTATAGCTTTAGATAAATTCTCTTATGTTTCCCTTTGCATTTCCTTTTGGAAGATGTTTGTTGTGATTTGGAACTCTTGGCACTGCACCTTGGAATGTCGATTTGTATTATGCAAGCGACACCATCCTGATAATGCAATCTCAACAAGAAAAACTTTATCAGCGCGTCAAATTTCAAGATTTGGAGGAGCATCTAGGGGAGATGGCACATTTCTATTATAGGGTGCAATATTCCATGTCCTCTGAAATCCTTGGTTGTTGCTACAAAAACCTTGATTATTGTTTCAGAAACCTTGGTTGTCTGATTGGTTGCCACCTTGATTTCCTTGATAATTATTCTAGTGTCCTTGGTAGCCTCTTTGCATGCTTTGGATTTGATTATTTTGATTGTGTAAATATGTGACCTTAACTGATAACTTCTTAACTTGTTCGATCAAGTCCTTCATTTCATCCATTTTTATTTTTTTTTGAGGATGATATTGAATCCTAAAGATATACTAGTGTTAATGGTGGTGCTTGAGAAAGAGGTGTTCATGGATGGAGTACCAATTTATTATTTTGAGTGGGAACCAAATTCATGACAGTTGTGTGATGAGCCAATGCGCGATTGATCCCTTGGATTTGGATCGACATGGTGGGAGTTCCTAAGTAATTAAGTGGTCCTGAGATGACTCCTACTCAGAAATCATTATTGAATATGAATGTTGCAGCATATGCTTCTTTCAAATTTGTCGGGGTTGGGTAATTCATTTTCACAAACATAAATGTGAGGCGATCCAAGGCTGCAAAGTAAACTGGTAATACTACAACATTATATAAATTGTATGGACCTCGTAACCTTGTATAGGCCCTGTGGAATCTATTATTGAACATATCGATTGGTTCATGTTCTTGTCTTTTTACTTCCATGAATTGTCTATTGAAATTCGTTGGAGAATTTGGTGACCTGAATTTTTCCAAGAAAGTGTCCTTCATTTCCTGCCAATTGTGGATAGAGTCATCTAGTAGATGGATGAACTAATAGGATGTTTCATCATCAAAAGTGTATGGAAACAACATACAAGCAACATCTTCTTCTTGAATATTCCTATTTTGAAGGAGATCTTTAAAAATCTTGATGTGTTGATTTACAATGTGACTCGTGTTTCCACAGTAGAACTTGGAACAAAAATATTTTAGGTTCTTGGGCATGTCATGATAGGTAGTAAATACCATAGGAAATGCATTAGCGGGACACCATGCCATTGGGACATTCACTTGATGAATTGGAATTTGTTGGACAACTTTTGGTGAAACTACTTGAATTGGAACTTGTTGATTGTTTGATTGAGTATCTCTTTGAATTGAAATTTTAGGTGATGGAGTTTGGAACAAACTGGAAATAAGAAACAAGCTAGAAATATCGTCTCCACTAGGTGTCTCTTCACTTGGTGGAATTGCTTCTTCGCTTGATGAAACTATCTTTTTCCTTTGCTTGGACCTGGTAGGAAATTCTAACTCTATAATATCTTTTAATGAGCTTGAAACAAATCTCAATATTTTTCAAAATGTGTTGGGTGAGAATGAATTAATACAATCCAATGTGCCTTTTTCAATTTTATTGAGGAAGTGCAAGAGCCAGTTGGGGTGCTCAATTTCTTTATAAAGCGAGTTCCCTTTGAAGAGTGTTCTCTATGCATTGTTCCTTTTGTTCTTCTTCTTCAAGAATTAAATGCATTCATAAACAATTTGGAGTGTTTCTCTTACTCTTCCACTCAAGGGTGTACAATTCTTAAATAACATCTTCTTGCTTATCTTGGAAGCCTAGGTCCAATTGGAGTGATGGAAAAATGTCTCTATGTGGAAGCACCATTCTAAATCATATTTCCTCTTCTATTGAGGTGTTGGATATGGTTGATTCGTTGGGATGATCACATTGGGAAAAGGAGAAACTACTATGTGGAAAATGATTGGGGGTTGTTGGCCCAATTCTTCATCTTTGTCAATGACAACTCTTACTTGTCTAAATTCAGCATCACTACTTTGGTTTCTCCAGGTGAGGGTGTTCAATTGCAAAATAATGTTTGGTTGATCACCTATAAATAAATCTTCATCAGGTAAAACCATTTGTAATCATACTGCAAAAACCTTTTGTGGTTTGATATTTCTCCTTTCAGGCCTTCCTTCTAGTGCCAATTTTGTTAGTGTGTTTTTTATGCATGCTCAACTCAGAATAAAATACCCAGAGCTATCATATTCTCTCTTGATCAAAATATTCTATGTGCTAAATAGATGGACTGTGTGATCACAAAGATGACTCCAAGGTTCCCAATTTCATGCAGATAGTCTCAGTTGGGTCATTGTGATATGTTGGTAAACTCAATGGGGACTAACACAATTATTCGAGGTATTCAATCTAAAGATTCTATTGCTTCCTAACTCTCTTTTTTGGAATGATTTTTCAATAAGTTCTATTTAGTCCTACTTTTATCAAGACTTTAAAAGAAAGGAAAAAGGATGATGGTTTAGGAAGATAATTCTAACCCTAAGCTAATCATATGAACTCTGGAGACAAAATTGCAAAAGTGAACTTTAAACCAATTCTTATTTTGCCAAATTCAACAAATACATAAGAACGGTGATATCTTCTAAGGAATTCAAAATATTTTCATATCACTTATATTCACCAACATATTGAACAATGAATATAGTAAAAGAAGTTTTCATTTACTTGTTTAGGCTAACTTTGCAAAATAATTAAAAATCATCTAATTATAAAAAGTATGAAAACGTCAACTCCATATTAAGCAATTTTATCAAATCCTTCATTCAATCTATCAACTTGGAAATTAAATCTATTCTAATTAGAGCCAAGAAACCATGCTAACTTGCAAAAGTAGACATAGATTCACCAACAATTGAAAAATGAATTACGTCTAAGCACTTAAGAAGTATCACTATGACAATTTCTCATAAATCTCAAATATGAGTTACAAATGAAATGAGGAGGGTTTATATAGGTACCCTTATTACAAAGCTATGGACTAGATTGATTTAAGATTAATGGCCTAGATTAAAAAACAAACTCTAATTAGGGAAAGCTAACATAGCTAAACAAAATTAACCAATGAGAAATAAACAACTAATAAATCCAACTTTCTTATAGAAGTGGGCATCCCTTATCCTTTTCCTTGGCAGCAAGTTTGATGAATCTAGTCACTATGGGGTCAACCTCTTCCATTTAGATACTTGGCATAATGTTAATATTTTATTCCATTAGGTCCATATCATCTTGACATATGGAAAAAGTGGCCAACCAGTCAATTTCCAGTTTTCGAAAACCATCCTCAATGGACAGAAATGAGGATGCCTTGCTGAAATATTGTTTCTGGATTGGATTTATAGAAATGAGGAAGTTGTTTTGAACTTTGGCCTTTAAGTTCTCCACATCCAAGTCTCTGTCACAAACTATTTCCTACTCAAGAACATTAGAAACTATGATGAAGACCTTGTCTTGGATAGCTTTTATTGTTTCCTCTATTTCAATACCATCATTCTTTATTTTTTCCAAGACTTCTTCTTTAGCTACCAATGCATGATACCATGTCCTGAAATCATATTAAGTTTTGACATCAATTACATTTCCCTTGACTAGGTCATGCTCAGGAATTCCTTTTAGCACCTTCAAACATGGAATTGTCTTTTCTTAGACAGTCTAGAAATCTTTCCATTATTTAACTATGCTCTGGATTCTATATATGAAAGAGGAGATCCAGTCATAGACTTATGCCAATTCTTTCATGAATTTGATGGCCTTGTCTGCAACTTCTGCAATCCACTCCTTGGAATCTTGGGTGATCATCTTCATTCCTTCGAAATTCTCAACTGAATCTTGTGGAAGATCCAAAGGTGGAGCAACTACTGATTCTTCTCTTCTAAGAGGATTTACCAATTGTCCGATATAACTCTTCAATTTTTCATTCTCTTCCTTGAGTTTGATTTTTCTTTTCTTCCTCTTTCCTCAGCCTTTCTTTGATAGTGTTGATTGAATCATCTAGCTCTTGAACTTCTTATTCCTTTGTAGTAGGACCTCTGTCCACAGGCATTAGTTCATAATATTCAAGAGTGTCTTCTTTAGATTTGTCAAACTTAGGAACAATCACCTATATTGAATGAGATCTTGTGTCATCCTTATGAAATAAGGAATACTTCTTTTCCTTCTTCTTTTCCACAGGCTGGTTCAATCTAGCAAAGAATTCTACTAAATTGTCCACTGATTAGAGTTGTACAATAGTTTTCTTTTTTCATTCTTGCTAGTAACCAATATGGTAGTGTTGGTTGTTCAATGCCATCATCTTCTTAATTTACCTAATTTCTTTTACTTCCTTCGATTCTCCTAAGTGCAAAAATCATTCCTTCCTAAAAATCTCCTTCCAAAATATCAACTTCAATATTTTCCAACTTCTCATCAATTTTTGTCAATGGATCATCAAGGCCATTAGGATCAATTTTCGACTGAATTAGTTCTTCATTTGGTTCTTTAGAAATTGTAGGAGGATTTCCATCTCAATTTTTAAATAATCTCCAAATGGATCTTTGTTCCCATTTGTGGATGAGCCAACCTCTTAAACCAAAGAAGTGTTGGTAGAGGAAGATCCATTGTTTTCTCTTTATTTACATTATTCACAACCACCTTATATAAAGGCTTCTTTCATCTTGAACTTAGTGAACTCTCTGTTGTATCCTTCTTTTTCTTAGAATTTCCACTTTTTGGTTTGCCAACATCATGAGTCACTTCATCCTTATTGGAAGAATAGGAATCCACGATTCCTGTAAAATCATAGGTAAAAGCAATATTCTTTTCCTTCAGCTTGTGAGTTTGTTGATCCACCCACCACTTAGTGAATTTCATGACTGGCCTCATTAATATATTCAAATCTGAAATCTCAGGTCTAGACCAATCTATTGTAGGAAGAGGTCTTTCTTTTACTTCTTCATAGCTTGGTTGGGTGAAACTTCTATCATCTTCTAGTTGATCTAGTATGGGAAACATTTTAAGTATTCTAATCATGTTGACTGATATCTTGGACCACATTCTCCTTCTTACTTCATATTCATCATCGACATTGACCCAAAATTCCTCAAGATCAACCATGTGTTTGTATTTTTGTTTGTTTACCATCCCAATATGGTGATGGGGATCAATGTTGGATTTTGATCGATAGAAGGAGAAATGATACCATTGCATTTCCACATATGTTTTATCTATTGCATGTGCTAATGGACATGCTTCTAACATTTTCCTATTGAAAAGAGGAAAAGAAACTCCAGCCTTCTTATTGCCTCTTTGGATTTTCTCATATGTGTTGGACTGTTTGATGACCTATAGTAGTACCACTTTATTTATAGGAAATTTTGGAAGCTTATATGGGCATCCTGTAAATCCTTGGACTCTCAGGTATGTGAGTCTACGGAATTGAATGTATCAAGACCCAAACCTACTTATAAAATCTTTTGCCTTTTGTGTCAATCTTTTATGGGTGCCTCCTTGAAATATCTTAGTGATATACATAAGGAATGCATCATTAACTCTTTTGAATGAGATTTCTCCTACATTGTACAATTGTGGATAGCAACCATATGCCTTAAATTGACCATCCCTTTTTCCTACAATGCCTTTGCAAATCAATCCCTTATATCTGTAACATCTTGCCAATATATACATGATGTAAGAACTCATGTAAAAAGACTTTGTGTGTTCCAAGTTTCTAAGTTGCTCATCAATGTTATCACTGATTGTCCTTTCCCAATTTATCATCTTGACACCGGAAGTCACTTCATCAATGAAGTACTACATCCAAGGCTTGAATGAGGAGGCCTAAGGACTTCTCATGACTCTATTCAACAATAGGATGAGGTCTCCATACTCTATGAAATTTATTTGAAAAAGTTTCCTAGGTACTTTGGAATAATGAGGTCTTTGCTTAAGCAATCATTGCTTGTTAATTGCTTCAGTACAAGAGATTGGTTTTGCTTCAAAAAGTTTCAAGGTTTCCTCCTTGGTCTTGTATATGGTAGAATGATAATCTAGAATGCCAAATGTTTCCTTGATGATCGTCTCTCCAACGTAGGCCAACACTCTGCCATTAGGTACCATAATTTGTCTCTCCTGAGTGTTGTAATGTTTGGAACATTCTAATATCATCTCATAGTACTGCATACCTAGAGGAAATCTAGTTGCTTGGACAATTCCTTTTCTCATCATCTTGTGAGTTAATTTGCAAGGAAAGCAATCATCAATCCCATACATTATTTTATTTAAGTCATCAAAGTCAACATGGCCAAGGTCGGTATCCCCAACCTTCTTCCACTTTGTCACAATCTTGGATTCATGTTGTGGTTCTTTGTTCTTGAACTTCATTTGTGCTTTCCTGGAAATCCCTCCCTAAGCTGACATCTACCACCTGAAAAACATGGAAAAATTCATAAGTTAGAAAAAGGATAAAGAGAGTTTGATGTTCGCTTGAAGGAATTCCAAAAGGATAATTCTGATTTTACTCTTGAAATTCTTGAAATCAGATCCAAAATCAAACTTAGTCAAGTTTGAAAAAATAAAATCAGACCTAGACAAGTCATATTATGAAATTAAGAATGAAAATAAGACTTGAGAAATTCTAGAAATTGTGAAATCAAGTTTGATTTAAAACAAAAATCTGACTTAGTGAATTCTGAAAAATTAAAATTGAGTCTCATTTATGAAATTTTTTGCTTTCAAAACTGGAAAAAGAAAAAAAAAAAAAAGCAATGATTCCTAGATGAAATTTGAAGAACTTGAAATGAAAAGTCCTTGTAAAAATTTGGAAAATTTGGAATTCAGACTAAAGAAAGAAATCTTGAAGTGCGAATGAGACTGAAATTCTGAAAATCTTCTTTCAAAGTTCTTATATACCTAATTTTTTTGAAGAAATTCCTTAATTGCTTTGAGGAATTGCCTTCCAATTCGCCTCCAAATGTCTAAATTCTCCTTAGGAAGTGTTTTGTACCTGTAATTCACTATGAAATTTGCCTTGAAACTTGAAAGAAATTCTTTCTTGAGATCCAACTTTCAACTTTGAGAAGCAACTTGTGAGTTGAATGAATGCCAATGCTCAAGTTTATAGAGAAGTTGGATCATTGCTTTGATTTGTTTTTTTGTTTTAATGTTTTATTGGAAACGAATCTATTCATATTTTGAGCTTCAAATTGAAACTTCTCTTTTCTTTCCTTTTTTGTTTTTTGTTTTAATCTCAATGGCAATCTCTTTTTTCCTTTATTCTAGAAGCTTCTTCTTATGGAAAACTTGCTTCTTGTTTTAATCTTTTTTACATTTATTCCTCAACACTTAGCCAAAATTCTTGAATTTTCTCTCTCAACACATAGGAATTTATCGTTGATTTTCACACTTGCTTTAATCTAAGCCAAACTTTTTCCTTTATCCACCAAGGGTAGACTTGACATGACTTCAAGGAAATTTCAGTCATGTCTTAGCGGTTCAATTTACGCTTGATTTGGACTTCTTCCCATCTTCCTCGGGTGAACTTCATGTTTGGATAAGGAAAATCCTCATTTATGGGGCATACTTCATATGACCTTGTGGATATTCCTATTCTCCCTAGGTGGACTTTGTCATGAGACAAGGAATTATTGCATAAGGCTTGGGCAGACTATAGGAACAAGGATTTTCCACCATGACATGGTGGACTTCATGCCAAGACAAAGAATTTCATCTAAGGGGGGGAGGGTACTTCACATGACTTCAAGAACTTTCCTAGTCTAGGGTGGACTTCATGTTCTCAAGGGAATTTCCTTAGCCTTGATAGGGCATAATTCACCTCTTGGTTGGAAGTTTTCCTCATGGCTTAAGGGCAGACTTGATCATGAAACAAAAAATTCTTCAATAGATAGGCATACTTCATGATTTAGACAAGGAATTCTTTGTTCCAAGTTCCAAACTTAATCAATTTTTGTTATCTTCAATTAGCTTTATCGAAAATTATCCTCTGAATATGAAAGTGATTCCATACCTAGTTTGTCCTGGATGAACTCTTTTGACTTGACATTTTCCCCACTCGATGACCACTTGTGAGCCTGAAAAAGCAAAAAACAACTTTATTTTTAGAAAAAGAAGCTTTCTATTTTTAGAAAAAAAGCGGACCAAAAAAGCAGGTTTTTGAATTGGCCCCAAAATGCCAAAAACAAAACTTTCTAAATTTAGAAAAAAAAGGAAAATTTCCTAAAAATAGGAAGTTGTCAGAATTGACCTCAGGAAATTGCAATTTTACTCCTTCGACCAGTCTAAGCACATCCATAGCATCAAAACACTCTTTTGACCTTTCTTTCTCCTCATTGATTTTGGTGACTCCAAATTTTGAAAAAAATGAGATCGTAGAAGCTAGAGATTGTATACAAAACCCCAAGATGCCAAAACACTACCCTAAAAAGCAAAAATAAGGGGGTCACCATTTGCAATAGGGCAATGTGTGATTACGTCACAATAGGACCCTATGTCATCACGATAAAGTATGGTTCAAGAGCATATCAAATAGCTACACATGAAGGAGAACCCTTGGATGAGCCTATGAACATCCTACACTTGAAGATATTTTATGCCTAATCTTCATGGAATCCCAGTTTTCAAAAAATTAAAAATTAAAAAAAAAATCGGAAAACCAAAAAAAATACAAAAAAATTTTGAAAACTGAAAAAGTAAAGAAATTTTTTTCTCCCATAAATGAAAACCACTCTATAGCTATGGGCAAGTACCTTGGTGAAAACTTGTTCTCGAGTGCCAAGGTAAATAAGTCATATCCACCATCTCTTTGGATGCTCTTCATGCCTAGTTATACTCACCTGTTGACATCACCCCCATCTATATTTCTTTAGTGATGCAAGTCATTAATTCACCATTCACCCCCACCATTCTTATCACCCCTCTCCTATCTGTGTAGGTATTCTTCGCCTCGCTTATATTCTCATACCTTTTCATTGGTCCTCCATCACCTTTTCCCTTCCATTGAGATGATGAGCTATATTCCAAACCGTGAATAAGGATCATCCCATAACACTAAGCTTTATCCCATTGCATTGAGCTTTCCCCTAGCATCTTGAGCTTTTCCCATCAATCTGAGCTTCTTTTGACTTGCGGATCAACCATCCATCATGTACTAATCATATCTATGTGGAAATGCTCCTGTCTACATTCTATGCACAACCACGTAGTCTTTTGCCACCTCTTCAATCACCTTCATTACCCTTGCCCATCAGGATGCATCCTTCCCATGCCCGGTAGTTTGTCTAGATCCCTATCCTACTCTTGGCAAGAGATATTCGTTGACCATGTGTATGTCATTTGCATGATTGATCTTCTTGCTTTGATTTTCATTTTGTGTCCTACACCTATACCTATTCGGGGCTACCTTGATCATCCTATATCTTGGTATGTCTTGGATGGGTGTATATTGGGGCATCTTTTTGTGGTATGGCATGTTTGGTGGTTTCTTTTGTACGATCCAGCAATATTGCACTTACACCTTCATCATCATTTGTGAACCTATGTGCATTGAGATAACCTATTATTTGAGAGTCTAGTCCACACATCATATATTCACAACATTCTAACTTTTATAATTAATGTTATAGATCATCCGTTGCAATATCAAAACTAGGTTTGTTCTCCACATTTTACACAACAAAACCCATCCATCGACTCACTTTCCATCCATCCACTCAGTCCATCTCATCCATTTGTCTTGGAGACTTCAATTTATTCATTGATCCCCCTTCTTCTTATTCTATCTTATGTATTTCATTTTGTTATGGTTGGCACATCCCAAAAATTTATCCACCTCCATTCACATAATCACTCCACTTTCATGTATCCATTAGGTTGCATTCATTTAGATTGCATTTATTTAAAGATTACATTCACTTTATCGCATCGCATCCTTTCTCATTTGATAGGTTGTCTTATGTTTCATTTGCATTCATTTTGATTACATTTTTGGTTCACTATGTTATTTCATTGTAGGAATTGTTTCATGTCATTATTTAAGGTGCATTGCATTTTATTTTAGATTTCATTTTATATCATTGCATTGTCATCCTTCAGAATTTTTTTCATCACATTATCATTTTAGGGCTTATTGCATTCATATTAGAATTCATTTCATGTCATTTCATTTTGTGTCATATCATTACCTTTTAGGGTTCATTGCATTTCATCTCATTTCATCATTACATTAGCATCCCTTTAGAATTCATTTTATCTCATTTTAGAAAAAGTTTCATTACATAATCATTATTCAATCCATTGTATTTTAACTATTTCATATCATAACACTCTTTACATAACTTTAATCATCTCCTATCATTTCATTCATTTGCATTACATTATACATGTCCACATCATGATAGCAATCATACATTGTCTTATTTCATGTGCATTATAACACATCATAATCATTGCAATTTTCCAACATTTTGCTTTATATCATCAACATCATGCATACACATTATCATAATATCGTAGTCAATATGTTTTTCTAAATCATGCATGTATCATTTTCAGTCTCACATATAGGCATCATCATCATCATCATCATCATCATCATCATCATCATCATCATCATCATCATCATCATCATCATCATCATCATCATCATCATCATCATCAATCTACATACATAATCCATATCATCATATCATCCATATCATCATATCACAATGACACACACACATCACATATGCATCACAGACACACATCACATATGCATCACACACACACACACACACACACACACACACACACACACACATCTAATACATCCTGCATACACAATATGTTAGACCCATACATCACATATATGCATATCACGATAGGTCCATTCATACATACATACATTCCTGCATCACAAACATGTTAGCAACATCATAATAATCATCATCATCACATAAACATAAGCATGTACTATCATAAATCCATCATCAAATGCACCATTGTCCATAATAAATGTCCATCATAAGTACAACACCAATCGACCACTAAGGTCGGGCATCAACTGACCATTAATCAAGTTGCAAATGTACAACACCAATCAAGGCATCCATTGAGGCCGCTCCATGGCCCGCTCTAGAACCATTTGCATCCTATCCATTGATAGGTTGTCAATCTAACATAGGTGCCAAAGGTAGTGCTCCAACCGATACTCTGTGATCACACCTCGAATAGGTACTTGTAGAATGCACCACATGTCTAGCAAGGTAATTGATGCCTCTCATGTAGGTAGATGGAATGAACATGTGTCACTATGCCAATGCTCCACTAGTGTTGTCATCATTACTGTGTGCACTCAGATTGTAGGCCACTCATGTACCTAGCACAACCTGACCTGTTGTAGCATCATCCTCACCGTGCTCGTCAAATTGCTCTGATATCACATAGTCAATGACCAACACTCTCGTGACTACAATGGACCTAGAGACTCCTACATCCATGAAGTAGGTCACGTCAGCCATTTTATTGACAACTTGCTCTTTTTCCCCCTTCTCGTGCCTTAGGGAATCCCCTAGATACCCCTTGCCTTTTTCCATTCATCACTTTTTCCCCCTGGCCTTTTAGGTAGAGATGACATTTCTGCTTGTCGGGACGTCAAAACAACATATTGTACATTGTTTTCTAGGACACAGGTGGTGGTCCATAGTCCACTCCTTTCCCCCTTTACCTCTCGTCGCAGATGTTGATCGCTCGATTGACACCTGTGCATATACCACTACACTTGCATGGACAGGGATCTATTGTGCAAAAGATGATCCCTAGAAGCAGAAGTCGACCTAGTTATCGACGTCTATGCTCCGCTAACTTTTACCCTTATTTATGACCCCTAATAAATTCTAACCTACTCAAATGATGAAGTTAGGTTAGGGGTACATACTCTAGTGGCTGCTGGAAGAGTCTGACCCTCTCACCACGTTGCTCGTAATGTAGAATCGTCACCATCTTCACTCCTTCTTCTTTGGACTCTCTATTTCTTTTGGACTTGTGAGTGTGAAAATGACCCTTCTATGGGCCCTGTGTGGCCTATATAACACCTTCTTTCATCCTTATGTCGCCCTTTCTTTGCTTCTTTTCCCCTTTCTCTGTCCCCTCTTCTTGTTTTTTTCTTTTCTCTCATCTTTTTCATCTTTTTTCTATTGTTTTTTTTTAATTCTAGAATTTTCTTGTAAAATTTAAATTTTCAGATGAAATTCTCAAGGGAGCATCCCTTACCCACGTTTCCACGTTGGGGCATCTTTCTTCATCTTTTACCTGTCGCCAATTTTGTCACTGCATAAAAGAGGGGCAAAATGTAGACGCCTAAAATTAATTAAATTAATATTTAATTAATTTAGCCTTCTTTCGCATAATTAATTATATTAATGATGTCAGTCTTCCGTCTTCTCACAATTAATTAAATTGTATTTTCATTAATTTTGTCACTTTGACCTTATAATTAATTTATCAAAATTAATTATATTCCATTCTTTTAAAATTATTTCAATTTTCAACCTTAGCCAATATTTCTTCTAATCTTAATTAGTTAATTAATTTTAATTTATTAATTAATGCCATGATTCCTACAAATCACCCTCTTAATCCCTATCATTTAGTCTAATTAATCATAGCCTAATCATGATCACCATTTTCCTCAATTTTATATTCCTCCACTCATTCTCTCTCCTCATGTCCCATCCTCCTAACTTGCACACTCGCACTCTAATCCCTCATTAACCCATCTAATCATTCCCCTAAATCATTTGCACATCCCTAATCACCTTGATTAGCGATGGGTCAACTCTTTGTCATAAATGACTTTCCCATCTCATCCTCCAACCTTAAATGCCACCCACTTTTATCTATCCAAGGAATTTCAAATTCCTTGAATCTCCCCATACCCTCTCTTCCCAAGGAATTTTTTATTCCCCTTGTCCTCTTCCAAGAAATTTTAAATTTATTTTCTCTCTTCCCAAGTTACTTGGGGAAGTCTTCCCCATGTTCTTGAGAAGTGTGGAGACAAGAAATGCCTTTATGGAAAATCTCTTGGATCTCCCACTTATCCTCTCAAATCCTCTTCCACTTACATTCAATCCTAACCCTCCAATTCTCTTTAATCTTGGCCATCCATTTGGGCCTCTCCAATTTATATATTGGAGTATCATCTCATCTTAGTTCATCCATCACTTTCCATTGTCAAGTGTCCATTTGAGTTAAGAAATCTCTCATTGTACCCACATTATGCCCAAATCTTGCCATAGCTATGTGTGTGTGATAAGTGGAATAAGTATCTGCAAGCTGTAAGACATAACACTTCAATTAAGTCATTACATGTATGGTTAGACAGATATAAGCATGAATAAAAAAACCATCACAAATCGACCAATTTCCTTCTAAAATATGCGAGTATAGACTTGCTCTCAGATTTGTATAAGCAATACCAGTGACTAGACTACACCAAGATGAAGGATTTAATCTATATGAGCATGATATTAAGCTAAATGGATGCAAGATTATGCTAGATGGATAAATAGTAAGCTATATGAATTCAAGCAATGATAATTGAACTAAATATGCAAAAAGCTAAACTAAGATGCAATAATCTCAAAAAGCAAGCACAATATCTTCAATGACTCCAGAGCAAAAACTGTATAATAACAATAAATCTCTAGGGTGTTTTGAATGAGAGATGAAGGCTGAATTTATAGAAAAACACAAGAGAGACCAACGGTCAAGATCAATTAGCAACGAGTGGTTGAGATTATTCAAGAAAAAACACAATTTAGGATAATTGAAATAATTGAGAGATCAGATTCAGTTAACCTTGAGATAGATTCCAATTATAGTTTGATTGAAATGCATTCAAATTATAAGTTTGAGTTTGCATTGGAGATAAAATTCAATTAATTCCATGCACTTGAGATAAAAATAGGTAATTCCATGCGATTTCTTTGATTTATTCAAGAAAAAAGTATTTTCAATGCCACTGAACTTATTTTCTTAAAAGCTTTGAGTTCCAATTTTAGAGAATGATTAAAATTCAATTAATTATTTTTCTGATTTCAAGTTATCTCAATTTAGAAGAAGAATTAATATCTCAAGTTTGATCTCTCTTTCAATTCAATTCTTTTATTTTATTTTCAATTTAACTCTTGCTTTATGATTAATTCCTCTTTTGTAATAAATTAATTCCTTTTTTTGTGATTAATGGCAAATTTATTAATTAATTAAATATGCTAGGATATTTAATAAATTAAACAGGATAATTGATCAAAATGATTTACTTGGAATGATTTAATTAATTAAATAAATATTTAATCAATATAGAATAATTCACTTGCCATGTGACATTTAATGATTGAAGAATTAATTAATTGTGTGCTCAAAGTTGATTTAATTGCCTTTGGTTAGGACTTTGGTGATGTTGTCGAGATTAGGGGTCCATGGTTTAGGTGACCATTTTTAGGGTATTACATTTGCCCCTCTTTGAATTAATGTGCGAGCAGCGCGTTGGTTCAAAGAATATGTTGATGTCTAGGAAATACCAGTTCTGAACTTGATTGATCACGAACTAGATGAAGAGCGAGATGTTTAGCTTATTTGAAGCGATGAAACTGAACAAAGTTGATTAAAGTGATACCAATCTCAAACTTGATTGAACTAGGACCGATGAAGAGAAAAGATATTGAACTTGAACTTGATTGATCAAGAAGCAGATCTTATTGATCTAGAACTTGATTGAACTAGACACAGTGAGCGAAGATAAAATCGATCTTGAACTTGATGGATCAAGACACGATAAGAGAAGATAAATTGTCCATCTTGATTTGATGCAATGAAATTGAACACTGCTTAGATTAAGCGTGTGATCAAAGATACTCTTTAAACTTTTGATTGATTTTAAACAAATAATCAGCTTGATGAAAAGCGATGAAACTGATTAACATTAAGAGACTGATTCAGATGAAGACAATATCAGCTTGAATTGAAGCGATGAAACTAATATACCCCTAGCGATTAATTTGATTCAGATGATCGAGAGATCTCAATTTGATATGAAGTGATGAAGCTGAGATGCCCTTAGCGATAAGGTCTTGTTTGATTTTCTTTAGTTGAAAAGTTTTTTTCTCGACTTTTGATGAAGATTTGAAAATTTTCTCGACATTGAAGATGTGAGGTCATGAGGTCATGAGTATGCCCCCTCGGGAACAAAATTGAAAGATAGCAAGGGTACATATTTTAGACATTTGTTGGCGATGATAATTATTTGAGCACGAAGAATGATTCAAAGGAATATTTGAAAATTTAGCGATGATTAATGTGAAATTGAGCGCAAATTGAAGAAAAGAATGAGAATGTGATGAAAGTGCTAAGTGGTCGTAGTTGTGCGAAACTGACTAGAAGAATGATCTCAGATTTCGATTTTGATCCCAAAAATGGAATCAGGATGGGCAAATTAGCTAAGGGTACAATTTTCATGTCCATCAAAGCAAGTTGAAAAATTAGGGTTTTGGCTATAGAAGGGGTCCAAGTGTCATTTTCAATTCATTTTAACCTCTCCAAGTTTGAAATTTGAAAAGCCTTCTGTGAAGAAAAAATGGCCATTCTGATCCAAGAGCATCAATTCGAGTGCCAGATACGACATAATCAACCGCAGAACTACGAGCCAACAGTAAGTAATCAATTTTAAGCCTTTGCATTCATCATTTTTGAATTTTGGTTGAATTTTTTTCTTTTTCATGTCATCCAAAATCGGTCATTGTCGTTTTGTCATGCGAGACGATACTGTCTCTCGTACAACAAATTGTCCTTTAGTGGTTTGTCGTTTAAGGCTATTTGTTTTATCGTCTAGGGTCATCCCCATGTCTCGTACGAAATGTTTCTTGAGAGAGCATATTATCATACGAATGTATGTTATGTGTTGTATGAGAGTCTTTTGTCATGTTACTTCTATTCCTGACTTGTACGAGTTTCTTCTTAGACTATGAAATGTCGTATGGAAAACAGTGAGCATTTTTAAGGGTCAAACATTGAAAATTTGATTTTGCAATTTGCATATGTGGATTTGCATGATGTTTAACTTTTTTGTAGCGAAATTTGAATGACTCTCTTATGCTCTGTTGTTTGATTCTTGCAGGTTCGATTGCCACATGTCTTGTTTCGATGTGTCTATCCTCCTACAATGAGGCTAGTATGTGAGTTATCTGATATAGATAGAGCACATATTAATTTGTGTGGATTTACTCACCTTTTACAGATGTCAGATATCTGTGTGAATCATGGGATGCTTACTGCACTTGTTGAGCGGTTCCATTCAGAGCATAACACCTTTCATCTACCAATGGGAGAGATGACTATTACACTAGAGGATGTTTACAGGATTTTGGGGATTCCATTTTCTAGGGATAAGGTTGACTATGATTCTGCTTAGCATCTTGGTATCTTAGCCTTGAGATGCATTTTTCATGACGAGGAAATCCTTGTGCAGGCTATCGGTTGGGATGATATGATGGCTAGGTACAACAGTTTCCACTGGCATGTGTATTGGCAGGATTCATTGGTTGTTTCATTATGTCAAACAGGGGATAGTAGGGCTTCTTATGTGGCTAGGCTAGGATGCTTGAGATACTACTGACTCATCCTGAGAGATTAGGGTGGGGATCTTGTTTGTTAGCCCACATGTATCATGAGATGCATGAGATTGCATAGAGGGATGGGAAGAGCATGGCAGCAGGAGTGTTGGTTCTGCATATTTGAGCCTGGGAGCATATCCCAGTTTGTAGACCTATTGTGGATGATGCCAGAGATCCACACTAGTTGATCGTTTATAGATATTCTGGATATATTACTCAGCCTCATCTAGGAAAGATAGAGTATTGGCAATGACAACTTGATGATCTGAGCATTGTTGTATGGAGACCGTACAAGAGTCTAGAGCTGTGGGATGATTGGAGAGCGCATCAGAGAGATATGTTCATGACCCGTCCTCTTATTGGAAGATTTGTGACCGTTATTAAGCGATTTGTTGTATCTCGGGTGATGAGGCAGTATGGCATGCCTCAGGGGATTTCACAAGAATTCACAGCCTACGCCCGTTATGGGGAGGAGGAGAGATGAGGATGGGCCCCTAGGTTGTCATGCGCATTGAGCATGCAAGCGCTTGCCGGATTGCAACAACTTCGATGGGACTATCTGGAGGATATTGCAGATGCGGGGGTATTTCCCCAGTACAGGAGTTGGTTTAAGATTCATCCTTTTCCTAGATTTATGGATCCAACTGAGCATGCACCTCTCATAGAGAAGGCTAAGGATGAGGACCCTGCATAGGCACAGGTACAGGGACAGGCACAGGATCAGAGAGCAGCGGTTTCTAGGTGGGCAGGTGGTGATCCTGGTGCTAGCAGCAGTAGGGTACCAGCTGGGGGGAGACAACAACAGAGAGGGGAGGGTGAATCCCTTGGAGCTATTGGTGTGGGGGCTAGTGGTGCTATCATAGCGGAGGGTAGAGGAGAGGAGGAGCAAGAAGCTCCTAGACAAGTGCGACAGTGGAGGGATGAACGAGGTGGAGAGGGAGATGGAGGTGGAGGTGGAGATGGAGGCAGAGAGCCTGTGAGGGAGCAGGGGGCAGCTGATGTAGAACGGTCTATGTGATCGAGATTAGTAGGTTTGCAGTCACAATTGATAGAGGCTTAGACACAACTTGCAGAGTGGGACCGACAGCTGATGGAGGTCAGAGCTGAGCGTGATCGTCAGCTTACTGAGATGAGGGCAGAGAGAGATCGACAACTAGCTGAGGTCAGGGCAGAGCAAGACACTCTTCAGCGGGAGGTTTTGCACCAAATAAGTCGGGTGGCTTATTATGTTGCAGCTTATAGCGTAGCAGGTTGTCCCATATTCTCAGTGTATGGCACGATCTCAGGGAGCTTGGGCACCTAGGTAGGATGCTGGTCAACAGGCTCCACCTCCTCCACCACCTGGCGATGAGGGAGAGACAAAGAGCTAGATTTTTATAGCTCTTAGATTTTGTTATATACCCAATTTTTTGTAGCCTATATGATTCTTACTCCGATGGGAGATTGTAGATGATAGTTGATATCATTTGTACCCTGAAACTTTTATTTGTACTCTGAGATATTTATGATAATATATACAAGATGTTGATTTGATTTCATCGTACTTGTGTTGATTGATTATGAGATGTTTTCTATATGCTTTATTCTATATGTATGCATATTTGTTTAGTGTGGATGTATGTAATGCAAATGAATATGGATGTTTTTTTTTTTTTCTTTTCATATGCAAATAAATGATGAAAAAAAGTAACTAGTAATGCAAAAAACAAATTAGTATTTCTATGCAATAATATGAATGCAAACAAGTATATAATGAAATGTATGGATCTATATAAGATGCTTATGTATGCAGCTAACATCTCAATATGCAAGTACTCGATCGAAGAAACAATGAAAAAGAGACCACTTAGCTGAGAAATGATGATACTTCAAACTCTCATTCAGAAGATAAAGAGATCATTGTTATCATGCAAAAATCACTTGAAATGCACAAAATGCAGAATGAATGCAACTTAAAACTAGTCACTGGATTTGAAATGCTTAATTTTCATCACTGAGTGTTAACAAACATAGCAGGCAGAATAGAGTTCCTTCCTTTCCATATGCAATATTAATTATCTTGTCTGCAATGACCCTTTTTTCGTTCATATCCTTGGACAAATTACGCATGCATCTGGATTGCACATTTAAAGAAATTCCCTCAAAACAGACAAAGAAATGATGCCAACCTCCCTGTAGCATACAAATAAGCAGAGTCGAGGTATGTGTGGCGATTTCACCTTGATGTGAAGGCACTTATCACAGACACCCAGCTGATTAGATGTTTCCAAATCATCATAATCATTCCTACAAGCAGAAAACAAACAAAATATTATGCCCCTAATCCTTGCCTCTCTTACTCAAGATAGACTTCCTCGAGTTGCTCAGAGGGAATAATAATTGAAAACCAGTATAAAAGACAACACACAAAGAAAATTTCTTGCATATCTCAAACTGTTTAGTGATTGTTTTCAGTAATGTTGTTTTGCTTGTTTATTCAGTGATAAAACTCTTCAATAGTTAGGAAACAGGTGACTAACTCAGAGTGGATGATCGGGTATCACTGACAGAATGATGACTTGGTTGATACTACTTAGGACACGTAAATTGCTCAGTCGATTACCCTAAGACTAGGACATTGATCAGTTTCAAGCCATGAGGGTTCCAAAAGAACCAGGATGTCATAAAAGCGACTAAAAGATATAAACAAACGAAATCAAAGATGCAAGAAAGAGGGAAATGCCAACGTTTCATTGATAGATGAAGCGTTTCAGTACAAAAGGCGCCTGTTTGCCAAGTTTTCACCTGCTTGGCAAAGATTCTTTTTTTTCTTTTTTTTTCAGGACATTTTATGATTTTTATGATTTTTTTCAAGACTTTTTATCTGTACAGGTTGCTGGAGCAGAGAATACTAAGTGAAGAATTTTTTCAAGTGGATGGTGTTAATCGGTTCATGGAGCTGTTCTCCTTTTGATGTCGAGAGTTGATAGGCACCAGAGCCAAAGACTGCAGTAACGATGTAGGGACCCAGCCAGTTGGGTTCAAACTTCCCTTTGTTGTCTCAAAACTATTGATTTTTAGGATTTTCTCTCTAAACAAGGTCACCAACCTGAAATTGTTGTTGACGAACCTTCTTGTTATATCCTGTAGACGTTCTCTTTTGATACACTCTCAGATGATCAAACGCCACTTGTCAATGTTCATCCAGTAACTTGAGTTCTTACAATCTAGATATTCTATAATCTTCATCAGTAACAAGACCTTGCAAAGAAACTCTCAAAGACGGTATTTCCACCTCAATAGGTAAGAGTGCTTCAGATCCATACACCAAATAAAAAGGTGTAGCCCCAGTAGGTGTTCTAATATTTGTTCTATAAAGCCCATAATGTAGGATTGAGTTGTAGATGCCAATCCCTCCCAGATTATTTACTGTTCTATGTAAAATAGTCAACATATTTTTGTTAGATATTTCAACTTGTCCATTACCTTGAGGGTAATATATGGATGACTAGTGCTATTTGATTTTGAATTTTTCACAGAGCTCATCTAGATCTTTATTCTTGAATTATCCTCCATACTCAGTCACAATGGATGAAGGTATCCCATACCTGTAAATGATATAGTTAAGGATGAACAAAGCTACTTGTTTTCCGGTAGCTTTGATGAGCGGAACCACTTCTACCCACTTAGTGAAATACTCAGTGGCAGTTATAATAAACTTGTGTTCGTTAGATGATGCAGGATATATTTGGCCAATGAGATCAAATGCCCATTGTTGAAAAGGCCAATGTACAATGAAGGGTATAAGATCCCTTGTTAGAGCATGTATGAGATTCCCATGTAGCTGACACTTCTCACAAGTTTTAGAAAACTTTATAGCGTCTTTCTCCATATCTGGCCAGTAGTAGCCAGCCCTTAGTAGTTTCTGAGCTAAAGTTAGACCTTTTGAATGAGATCCACAAATACCTTCATGGACTTCAGATAATGTGTGTTGGGACTCTTTAGTTTCTAGACACCTAAGAAAAGTATTATCCAAACCTCACCTAAATAGATCGTTAGCAATGATGACGTACCGTGAAGCATTTTGGATTAGGTTCCTTTTCTCATTATGGGTAAGATTTTCTGGGATAATCTGGTCTCGTAGATAAGAGTAAATGTGGTTGTAGTGAGATAAGCCATGTCCAATAATAGAACAGACCATCTGGGACTCAGGAGAATCATAGGCAAGGTAATGTAACTCTTCCACCAAGAATTCAAAGCGAAAATTAGATTCTTGTAACTCTATTATAGATGCCAAGGTGGCCATAGCATCTGCTGCTCTGTTTGTTGATCTGGGGATCTGCTAGAATGACACAAAAGTAAAATATTTCTTGAGATCATCCACCATTATCTTATAAGGCATCAGTTTCTCATCTTGAGTCTGATATGTATCATTGATTTGGTTGATGATTAGCTGAGAATCTCCATAGATGTGTAATTCCATAACCTTCCATTCAATAGCCAACTTGATCCCGTTTACCAAAGCTTCATACTCTGTAATGTTGTTTGTGCAAGGGAAGAGAATATTGTAAGCCTTCAGGATTGAATATTTTTGAGGAGTAATAAAAAGTATTCCAGCACCGAAACCATGTTGAGTGAAAGACCCATCAAAGAACATCTTCCATGATTGTTGAGTAAGGTGCATGATAGATTCATCTGGAAATTCTATATGCAAAGGTTGAGTGTCTTCAAGTGGAGCATCAACAAGTTGATCTGCAATTACCCGTCCTTTGATGGCTTTGTGCTCTACATATTCAATATCAAACTCTTTAAGAACCATGACCCATTTAGCCAATCTTCTTGTAAGTGTTGCTTTGCTAAGAAGATATTTGAGCGGATCAATCTTAGCTACTCGCTTAATGGAATATGCTAACATGTAGTGTCTCAATTTTTGTGATGCAAAGAGACTAATGCCAAACATGCTTTTTCTATTATAGTATAGTTCATTTCATAAGACACCAAAGTTCTTCTGATATAATATATAGCTCTTTCTTTTTTATTTTCATCATGTTGTGCCAGAAGTGCCCCTAGTGATGAATCAGTAGCTGATATGTATAGAATCAATGGTTTAACTTGAATTGGTGGCATCAGTATTGGTTGATTAGACAGGTATTCTTTGATTTGTTGAAGGTTTTGTTCACATTCTTGATCCTACTTGTATGTACTTCTCATTTGACTAATATTTGAGCTTTATCTGCTAGCTGAGAAATAAAGTGTCTGATTGACTGGAGACGTCCTTGTAAACTTCTCATTTGACTAATATTCTTTGGAGGTGGCATTTCCATTATAGCTTGGACCTTCTCAGGATCAACCTCAATTCCTTTCTTTGAAATAATGTAACCAAGTAATTTCCCCGATGTTACTCTGAATGCACACTTTTTAGGATTTAGTCGGAGCTTGAACTTTTCCATTCTATCTAGTATGAGGCCTAGCTCTTGAATATGTGTGGATCTCTTCATAGTCTTTACTAAAGTGTCATCAACATGATCTTCCATGTTTTTATGCATCATATCATGAAAGATAGTAGTTACTACTCTTTGGTAAGTTGCTCCTGCATTGTTTAGCCAAAATGGCATGACATTCCAGCAGAAGGTTCCCCATGCACAAGTGAAAGTTGTCTTTTCTTGATCTCCAGGAGCTATTTTGATCTGATTATAACCAGAGAATCCATCCATTAATTAGTACATCTCATATCCAGCAGTCATATCCACTATCATATCAATATTAGGCAATGGAAAATCATCTTTCAGACATGCTTTGTTGAGATCCCTGAAGTTTGTACAAACCCTAATAGATTTGTCTGCCTTTGATACAGGTACTATGTTTGAAATCCATTCTGTATAGTTTATAGCTCTGATAAATCCAACTTTTAGAAAAATTTCTAGCTCAACCTTAACTAGCAGTGCCACATGAGGGTGCATTTTATAGATCTTTTGCTTGACTGGTTTAACTCCTGGTGTAATAGAAAGATGGTGCATGATAATATTAGGATCTAGGCCTGGCATATTAGAGTATGTCCATGCAAAGTTGATCTTCTTTTCTAAAGCGAGATTGCTGAAATCTTTTAACTCTTCTGCTGATAATGATTGAGCTAAGTGGATGATATGTGGTGTCTCTTAACTCCCAATATTTATTGGTTGAGTTGGTTCAATCAATATAGAAGACCTTTCCTGGAAGTGACTTGGCAGTATATCAAGTATCTCACCTTCGGGTGCCTCAGAGAGGTTTTCACCCTTAGGTACGTCCTTTATTTTTTCTATTTTTTATTATGACACCACCACAATGTGGTTTTTGCCATCAGATCTTTTATTTTTCTTTTTTTGATTTTTCGACTAAGATACTTGATATTTGTTTCCGTCATGGTGTCACTATGTTCGCTGGTGGAAGAGTCCATTGGTTCAACTACATTAAGATAATAGGCTAATGTGTAGTCATTGGCAAAGACAGGTACATTCATGGGTTGGTTTTGGAGACTACAGTCAATTAGTTCAAGATGTACCAAGGATAAAGTTTAAACAGGTTCGAGGGAGTTCACGGTATTATCATCATAACTTCAGACCGACAAATCGAGTTCTAGAAGACTACCTTGCGTAAATGTCTCAAGACCAAGAAGAGTTACAACATGATCATTGAAGTGCACGTTAATATTTAGTTGACCAAATCCAATAAACCTACTTCTAGTATCGTTCTCTATGCCAGACTGGACTACATATCGTGGTTCAACAGTAACAAGATCAGTAGACAGATTCCTGACATCCGTGACAGAGGAGTCAGAGTTTGATGCTGAATAGTTATTGTCATCAATAGGACTATTGTCGTAGTCATAAGAGTTATAAGAGGAAGTTTCTTACTCTTCTTCAAGTGATTGAGGGAATGTATGTATAGTGTCAACACCTACATCTTTGATGTTGCAAGTTCCTTCGTGATTTGGTTCATTTATCACTTGTATCTGACATACCTGTTGACATAACCTTGATGGTTCTGTGAATTTATGTCTTCTACTCCATTCAGCTTCTTCTGGACTAATGACTGGTTCTGTTTCTGTAGCTTCCAACTCTTCTTGTGTAGTTCCATACCTGATTTGTTCTATCCTATTAGTGGCAGATATAGTAGGTGAAGAATTTTCTTGTGTTCTTCCTTCTTTCAACTTTTGTTCATAGTCTTCTTGTCTTTTTAGTCTGATTTCTTCTATCTTTGTTTGTAGTTTTAAGCGTATCAGCTCTGGTGTGTCATATGTGATATCATTGGACTCTTCTAGAGTTTCTGTACTAGATGTATCTGAGAGATAATCTGGACCCCATTCATACTCGTTCGAGTCAGTTTCTGAATCATCTACTTGTTGTCTACCAATGTATGTAACTAGGATTTTCAGTGGTGCAAACAATTCTCTGATTCTTTCTACCTCTTCTCTCATATCCTCTGGGACTTCTACTCCTTGTAGTGTTGTAGTTGATACCATTGGAACTTGAGTACCGATTATTTCCTCTCTCTTGAATGCTAGTTCTTCTTGTTCTTTTTCATACTCTTCTTGAGTCTGTTGAGTGTTTACTTCCTGTGATGTTGAAGGCAGTATCTTTTTCCTCCACTTAGACTGATGATGGGAAGTATGTTACTAGTCTGATGTCTTTCCTAGATTGTATCCCAATCTAGCTTTATCATTTGTAGACTTAGTTTGTAAATGAATAGGTTCAATAATACCTTCTTGATTTTTTTCCAGAGGACCACTACCTGAATATCCCATGCGTTGAATCATTTGATATCCTGGACCATATTGTGTCGGAGAAATCTCACAATGTCTCACTTCTTTTTTTTCACTATCTTCTTTGAAAATCCATTTGAGAACAACATCCTCTTCTATTTCATCTACAAGGGAAATAGAGGATTGTACAAAGAGACCATCATATATGACATTTGGAGTGGAAGTCTGTGGCTTCATAACCTCTGATGGTTTTCCTAACTATCTTGGTGATGGAGGAAGAGAGATTAGTGAAACTACTGGTTCTATCTTGTATCCATCCATGCTAGTATTTGTGATTTTCAATTTATTTTATAAGTCCATCAAGATTTCTAAACTTTTAGCTGTAGAGGTTGCTCTATTATGAGGCACAAAGGTATCAACACTCTTTGTCAATGCATTACAGGGGGAGTTTGTATCAGCAAGAATACTGACTTCAACTCCATTATAAGGAAATTTTAAGCATTGATGATACGTAGATGGAACTGCCTTCATTTCGTGAATCCATGGCCTACCCAGTAAGATGTTGTATGAAAGAGGGAGATCAAGCACCTGAAAAATAACATCTTTCTATAGGTCCTACCCTGATTAGTAACAGTACCAGACCTTTAGAGGTTCTTTCTTCTTCATCATAAGCTTTGATTGTTATTTTCTTGGTCAGATCAATGACATTTTTAGAAAAGACCAGTTGTGTAAGCAGATTATAAGTACAAATATTCAACCCAACACCTCCATCTATCAAAACATGTTTAACTCGGTGTTTATGGATCATAGCTTCAATGTGCAATGGCTGGTTATGTGGGTGATTCAGCGAGTTGTCATCTTCTTCAGAGAAAGTGAGATAATGAGGCGAAGTCAAGTGACCCACCATAGATTGAAACCGATCAATATCTAAATCTTTTGGGACATTAGTAGTGAGCAATGATTTGTCCAGGATCTCTTTATGAGCAGAAGAGATTTTGAGCAATTCAAAGATGGAGATTTGAGCATTCATTCTTTTCAATTGTTCGACAATGCTATAACCAGGAGAGAATGATGAAGCCAGTTGTTTGGACTTAGCCATGGTTGTGTGTGTTTGTTTGTTCGAATAACTTGGTAGGTTTGATGTTGTTTGAGCAAGAGTTGAAGAAGTAGCACCTTGGAGAGTGACTTTATTTTGAGCGCGGGTCAAAGCATTTGCATTTTGTTATTCATTTTGTTTATCTTTGATTATGATCACATTGCAATATTCAGAGGTTGGGAAGACTCAATCATGTTGATCACATTGTCATTGTTGGTATAGGTGTAATTGACTTTGGCACCTCCTTTTGACTTTGAAGAATCACCTTGTTCATAAACAAGTAAGGGATCTTTAAAAGCTTTGTGATCAGTATTAGTTGTGTGATTTCCAACAACAATTTTGCCAACATCGATGAGATCTTGAATCTCATGCTTGAGCTTCATGCAGTTGTTTGTGTTATGACCTTTGTTTCGATGGTATTCGCAGTATTCGTTCTCTCTCCACCATTTTGGTTTGACTTCAAGATCATATTGCCTAGAATTGTCTGGTAAGGTTATCAGATCATTTGCCAATAAAGTTTTGAAAGTGGATTCATATGATTCTTCCAAAGGAGTGAAGTCGCGTTTAGGTTTCGAAAGCCAAGGTATCCCTTTAAACCACTCTTTTACTTTCATCAGAGGATTTTTTGGTACAATTTTAGCTGCTTTGAGTGCTTGTGTGCCACTAGCCAGATTAAATATCGTGGATTTTGATTTTGCTTTAACAGTATCTACCACTCCATCATTAACAACGTTTTTGTTGTTGTCTTTGCCATATTTCCAATATTTGTTCTCTTTTTTGGAACTAGAACCTTGTTGTGTTTCTTTCCAAAGTGAGATATCTTCTTTCTTTATAAGCACATCTTCCATTCTAATAGAATTGTCTACCATTTTTTTGAATGAATGGTATACTTGCATTTGGATACTGTATTTCAATTCAAGGATCAAGTTGTTGATGAAGATATCCATCTTCTCAGAATCTAGAATAGGCCATAAATATCTAGAGAACATCTTTCTCCATCGTTGGAGGAAAGTGAGAAAGGACTCTCTTGTTTTCTATTTGGTATTGCAAATCTCTATCATAGTGACTGGGTGATGAATGTTATAGGAGTATTATTGTAGAAACAATTGGATTAATTCTTCGAAAGTTTTTATTCCCATAGGTAGGCTTGAGAACCATTCCATAGCTTGCCCTCCTAAACTTCTCAGGAAAAGGTGCATGAGATATCTTTGTTCGTGCATGAACTCCATACATAAAGCACAAAATTCTCTGACATGATCTTGAGGATCTAAGCTGCCATCATATTTGTCAAATTTTGGAATCTCCACTCGTGAAGGAAATGAAGGCATGTAAAGGTTTTTATCAAATGGAAATGGGCATATCGTGTCCAGAAAATATTGTTTTGATGATTTATCCTTGTTTTTCAGTTCTGTGATCTTAGTTCGTAACGCTTGTAATTGTTTGTTTACCATTGCTAAGCGTATCTCTTCCTCATTAGTGATGAGGGCCTCAGCGTTATAACCAGTAGGAAGTTTAGCGCCTTGTTTTACTAGTTCTAGAAAATAGTCTTCTTTTTCTCTAGCCATGATAACCTTCATCATTTTTCGGAAATCTTTATCCTTTTGACATTTATGAATATCAGTTTTGGTAGGTTTAGAGGCTTTAGATTCATCTGATGAGGAATCACTATTAATAGCCTGGATATTGAGATCGTCATAAGCATTGTGCTTAGTAGCTCGTCTTTCTTGTTTTGTTCCAGATATGGTGGTAGACAAGGGTTGATCATAAACTGGTATATCTGATGATGAAGGTTTATTAGTGACAGGGTCCTCTATGTAAAATGGATTATCCTAATATGAAAAGGATGGTCCTTTGCCTTTTTTAGCTTTCTTACGAGAACTTCTAGTTTGAGTAGGCATTTTTATTGAATGATGTGACCTAACATTGTTTGTGATGCAGAAGTTGAGATCAAATTTGGAGCTAGTTGTGCGTTTAACGTATTGATTGAGAGAAGCAACTAAGATTTAGTCTAGTTTCAGGAAAGATCTATCCTGTGAAAGACATGATCTAAGTTACCTAGTTTGATTTGAGAGAAGTGCTAAGACTCGGTCTGGTTTCAAGAATGATCTATCCTGTGTAAGACGTTATCTAAGTAACTTAAGTTTGATAAATGGTTGATTGTGTTAGCACATATTTTTACAAAATATTTTTGTGCTATATATGGATGCTTTTGCATATAATTTCATCATAGGATCACTTATTGTTGGATTGTATGTGCAGGTGATGTGTTGCAGTGTCTTCATAAAAAGGTATCACTAGGGAATATTCAAGGGAAGTGTTGAGTATGATGGCATTCTGGCAATCCTCATCTTCACAGTTAGTCTCATTGTAAGAGTACTTTTTGGAAGGTCAACATAGAGCAGGGTTGTGAGCATGTGCAGAGAGGTAAATGGTGTGGGAGAAACCCTTCAATATGATTATTAAAAGTTGCATCCATAAAGAGGGCTTTCTTTTGCAAAAACTGCAAAATTTTGCTTATCCACATAAGTCATCCTGATGAGATCGCCTAAGGAGGAATGAGTATGTTGATCAGAGTAACTCATGTTGATGGTGTTTCCTAAAGTGTGAGCGGCGGGAAAAGGTGCGACTAAGTGAAAATCCATCGGGGCAAGTTACGACGATGATGTGATAGGAGGTCGGAGTCATCGGGATAACATACACTATCAGCAACGAGGAAAAAATGTCATCTCGATACCCGATGGGGTTACCAGAGGAGCTCTTGCCGACAACCGACGGAGTGATGTCTTCATAGCGGTGACATCAGGTTATCGGGAAGTCCCAATTTATGTTACCCCGATACTCGATGCACTAAATGGAGAAGGCGACTCTATCAGAGAGACTCTCTCCAATAAAGTGATACCAAGCAAGAAAGTGAGTCAGACTCGTCGGGATAACATATATTGTTGAGGAGATGCATTTTAGGTTATCCTGATGCTCGATGAGGAAGATGAGCTCAACACAAACGAAGTGACTACATCGGGGAAGCCTACACCGATAAACTGAAGCAACCCGATAAGGAGAGTAAGGTGCAAGAAGACTCATTGGGATAGCTTACGCTACCGAAGAAACATTTTAAGAGTTGTATCGATGCCCAATGGGCAGAATGCCACAGAAGGCGGATCTATCGGGGAGACTATAACTATCAGAAGCAAGGAAAATACACTACTCTGACTCCCGATGAAGCAATTGGTGAAAGTTACGACGATCAAAAGGAAAGTTAGATGTCATGAGACCATTGGATGAAGTATTAAGTGACTTCATTCTGAAGGCCGATGGAGCGACTGGAGGAATAAACCGAAGAAGGTTTCATCGGAGAGATATAACCCGATGTGACATAAAGAAAAGATGACTAATAAAAAGGAAAGGTGGATCCATAGGGATAAGTCAAGCCTTGAGGAAAAAAGTGAAACAGTTGGAGCAAGATCAGATGGATTGATCGGAATGACCTATACCAATCAGAAAGACAAAAAGGTAATTGAAGGAACACAAAATACAGATGGCGCCAAGTAATTGAATTATCGAGTGGGGTTATGTCGATTAGCCGTTATGATGTTTGATATGAAAGCCATTATTTAATGCTCGTGATCAGGTGGGTTGGATCTGCACGAAGCAAATCTAATAAAGTTTTTGATCGTTAAAGACTCTAGTCGTTGCATATCCAACACAAAGAAAGAGTTTTTGTGCCAAAAATATTCACAATTTCTTCAGTTGCCAACATTGAAGTTGCAGACAAGAAGCGCAAGTAATTTAAGAATCCAAGCATTTAATCATGGAGGCTTTTGGTTCACAAGGAAAGAGAAAGGTCATAGAGATTTCATATACACAGTTAACTAAATCAAAAAAGATGAAGTCTATGGAGGGTGTGCAAAAGCGAAAATTGAACCAGGACATGATTGACCAGATGGAGTCATCTGGTGCTAAGTCGAGGAGGTCTAAAACCAATTTCCCACCCAAGGATCAATTGGAAGATAAGTACAAAGGGGTTGGAGATATCTGGACAACCATAAGGGCCCACAAATTGTTTTTGTATCACTACCTCAAGCGAAACAAGGAGATGCCATTGTCAAACCCTTGGACAACAAATTTGGGCAGACTGGTGGTCCCAATTTTTTTTTGAATCTCAGATTATTGGAATTGCTCACCAGGAAATACAACAAAGAAAAAAGATACATCCAATTGCCCAATGGGGATCCATTCATCTGGATATCTGTCAGGTCTATTCAACAGGTTTTCGGCATGACATATGAGCCTTACATGCCCCTATCTTTTATAGACTTAGAAGGAGAATATACCCAAATGGACACCGCCCACACAATGTGGAAGTTGTCAATTCATAAAAAGGATAAGGGATGACTCATGGAGTAGGATGGTCATCCTTTCAAAATTAATTTGTTCAGACAATACTTGCAGTACACATATTGGGCATGCGGCTAGGTCTGCGAGGAAGAAGTTCTCGATGTTACAAGAATAGGCCCATTGGTGTTGGCCGTGGACATTCAAATGCATCAGTTGAGGCCATTTGATTATGCAACTTACTTGGCAAAGAAGCTGCATGAAGGATTTTTGAGTTTGTAAACAGAGCCTAACCCTACTTTCAAGTTTTACTCATTGCTAATGCATATGGTTTTGTTTTATGGTCAGATGCAAGGTTTGTGGCCAGGAGAATTAAAATTGACTTCTAGGAACAAAGAGGGACAAAACCAACCAATTCAATTATGGGTATCCTTATGGGACTCAAGGTTTGACAAATCACACTATGTGTTGTTTGAAGAATATTTTGTGAAGCCCTTGTACAGATTGTTTGGGGTAGAAATGTGATGGGTCTATCTCACAGGAGATTAAGAGATTCTTGAGACCCCATGCTTTTGGAGACACTAGAGTCAACCACAATTGGGTTGACTGGTTTGTATGCCAAAATTTCACTTTTTTCAGGGTTTATAGTTTTGAGGGTGTTCCATATATGTTGCCTACATTATTTCCTGATGGGATTGCTTATTTAGAGATTGTTAGGCAGCTTAGTATGTCAAATGCAAAGCATTTGGGTGGTGCACACAAGCAGGTATTTATGCCTGGCACTTTGCATTTTGGAGACTTCACCATTGTATCTACCAAGGCTTATGAGATGATAGAAAATAAGCTGGTAGAGGAATACAATTTGTATGGACACCAAGCTTGGAAAAATTATGATTCAGAGGGATATATCCACCACTACAGGAAGAGCTAGAACCTGGGAGAATATTTGCATATACCCATGGAGGTTGAAGATTTATTTAGAAACAAGGAACGGGTTGAGGTCGATGCAGTCTTAAAGGAATTGAACCAAAAATTGGAAGAGCGGAAGCAAAGGCTTCAAGAACTAAAGGAAGAAGGAGACTTTGAGAGTAGGTCTGATGAGAATATAGTTGTATCTACCCTCCGTGCACCTGAACTAGAAGAAGTGGCAGAGAGCTAGGAGCAAGCCATGGTAAGAATAAATGCCAACACAGATGTGAGAATGGAAGAGCATGAAACTTTTGTTGCAGATGAAGTTTTTGTACAATCCAAAGAGTTTAAGTCATTCTTGTACCATTACAAAGGGAAAAAGTTGAGGGAAAGCATCCCAAATGTTACCCTAGAAAATGAAGCAGAAATGCTTAAGAAATTGAAAGGGGACATTGATGCAAAAGTGGCCACAATGACACCACAGAGAGGGAGACAACTTCTCAATGAAGCAGGTATCATTTTGTTCCCAGGATGGGACTTAAGTGCTTCTTTCATTTCTGACAGTTTGTTACATTCTGATAGAAAGGATGTAAAGTTAAACACACAAGGAGTTGATGACATTTTTATTGGATCAAGATATGATCCAAACGAAGAGGAAATGTTGCTTTGGGCCTTATACCCCCCAAATAAAAGACCCAAGATTATAGATGTAGATAAGGCATTTGGGCATATGATGAGGCTGAAAGTGGGAGAAGTTAATCCAATTGTCACCGCAAATTTGGGGATTGACATTGCAAAGCTGAATAAGGCCCAAATGCAGTGGGTGTTAAAAGAGGGTCAGAAATACAAGAATTTATATGAAGACCTGTTGAGAAGTCGTTGTCATGAAGCGCCATAGATAACTGATACAGGTGTGCAGTGGAAAAAGAAATATGAGGACCAAATGAAAGAGAACATTAAGCTAAGAAGGCAAATTAGGATTGCTAGGGTAGATGTTGCTTGTGTTTTGTTGACAAACAAGTTTGAGCATTTGTTGGAGGTCCTCAAAGAATTCTGGACAAATTGTTAGAAAACCCAAGATAATATGGCTTCTCATGAAAGAACTTTGAAGAGGTTGAAGGCATTGTTGAAAGAGAAGAGTGTCGATGAGAAAATTGTTGAGAAGATCCAGAGAAGGTTGAACAAGCATAAGGCATTTGGTGTAGACATTAAGAAGGAATTTATCGATTGTAAGGATATTGTTAGGTATGGTGTGCCAGATATTGTGGATGATACAAAGCAGTTAAAGGACACAGGGATTTGGATTACAGAATGCTAGAATGTACTCAACACATCCCTTAATGTTGCCTAGGCAGATGTTTGGGATATGAAGGAGACAGGTGAGCAGATGGTGAGAATGGTTACCATGGAGATCGTTGTCAGGGATACTGTATTCAACACCAACACTCACTAGGACAACAAATATTTGGAGCACATACAAAAATGTGATACAATACTAGATGACCAGAACTAATTTTGATATTTTGTATCTAGTAATTAAGTAGTTAGGTGTTAGGTTTTAGTCAAGTTTAGTTTAACAAGATGAAAGGGTGTGTCCTTTCATTTGAATCCTTTGGCTCATATATATGTAGTGAGTCATTTTTGTATCATAGGAGATAGATAATATTATGTCATTGGCTGGGCTACAAGTGTTATGTTTTAGAAAAGTCTAATAGGAATGAGGAGTTTATTTTGTGCAAACTGAATGTATTGGAGTATTTGTAAGTGCAGTTTTTGTGTACATTCTTATTCCAAAAGTTAATATACAAGATTTAATGCTTTCATCTTCAGACTGTTATGTGTAATTTTGTGTTTGATGGAATCATATGTCCTCTTGATAAATCTTTTAGATTTGTTGTGATGTGCCATTACATGATGTTGTATTGAATGTAAGATTGGTTTTTTATTGTTCATGCAACACATAATGAAACTTTCATAGTGATGGTCTTATAATTGTCCCTTGAGTTGATAGTGATTCTTGTCCACAAAGTTATTCATTAATGGTCAGATAAGGCACTGGTCTGTTATTAATCTTTGTTGAATAAGTTTGCATGCATTAGGTCCTTATGAAAGAAACAAATCTTCTAATTTCTATCAGTACTGCTCTTTTTCACAATGGCTTAAAGTCCTAATAATAATCTTTTACATATCACAACTATATTCACACTTATTTTATTAGTTTTTAAAGGTATTCAATAAAAAGCACTTTTGTTAGCATAATTGCAGGAAAAACTCTTGCCATCCCTGCAAATTGTTAACTCCCACAGTTTAAATTCACTTAAAATAAATCCCTTTTGTGCTTGAGAGTGTAAGGTACACCCACCTGGGTTTAATGGAGCCTAAAGTGCAGAGGGATTTGGTCTTCGACCATCCTTGTTCGTTGGCCAAGGCTGATTGGATCAACTGAGGATTAGGCAAGCCTTTGGTTTTCCAATCTATGGTTTTAGGCACCAACAGATTGAACTAGCTGAAAGATGATCGACAAAATCGTGCAACACAATGACAGAAGTACACTATTTAGATTTGTTTATGCTCAGGATGATAATAACCAGTTTTATGCTCGCTGTAGACTGTTTTTTAGGCAATTTTGACTATTCTAGACTGACAAAATCAGAAATTCGTACGACAAGGTTTACAAGACCAGACGATAGTTTAATAGCTTCAGGACGATGAAAATAGTATTTCATACATGTTGCTACTTAGGTTCGTATGACAGGTTGGTATACCTCATACGACAAACTGATGAATGTGATATTTTATCGGACGACACAGGATTAGGACTCAAATGATACTTCCCTAAGCAGGACGACAATTTATCAGATTTCGTACGACACATTATTGAGACTCAGATGACAAACTGTAAGGATTGATGAATTTTTGTACGAAAATAGTTATGTAGCAGGACGATAAATCATAAGACTCGTACGATAGTTTACTGGACAGAGACAAAATTTTGACAGACAAAGTTTTCAATGACTGACGATGACTAGTTTTGAGATGGACTGAGTTTTTGATAGTTGATGTAGGTTAGTTTGTGACATGGACAGAGTTTTGACCACTGAGATAGACTAGTTTTTTATATGTAGAGAGTTTTGACCACTGAGTTGTTTATTGCCTTCTCCAGTTTTGGTATTCCAGTTTCAGTTTTAGGGATGAAAACACAATAAACATGCAATATGTATAATGACTTCAGTCACAACATGCTAACCCTATGAAAATTGGCGAGAGAAGAAAATCTTTGCTTGCAGACTCAGGTACACACCCAATAGCTAATCAGAATACTGTCGCTGATTCTCACGCAATGGATTCTCAATGTCGTATTAACCGACTCCAAACGCTAATGGGGGCACGAAATGACAAGTATCTTGGGAGATTTACTATCTCTCTTGCACAAATATTATCCCCCCTTTTGGAGGTGAACCAAGTAGCCTCTATCTTATAGTTCTTAGTCAAGAAATCCATTTGAAATTACCCCTTCAAGTCACGCAAGCATGATTGAGGCCTATAGCCCAACAAGGTACCAAAACAAGATGTAGTCACATAAACATGATTGAGACCGTGAGGCCCTACAAAATGCTCGATATGAGAGATCTCAAAGAGAAAACTCAAATAATCACATCCTTTGAGACTTTAAGCAACTAGAGGCCTATTTATTATAGTGAGTTAGAATGCCCAGGTCCGGCTGTACTCACTTGGGTCGTTCTCACAGGGTGATTACTTTTTCCCACTGTGACAGGCCCACTAAAGGTACACAAATCTCAAACTCTAGAAAAGCCTCAAGGGTTTGGATTTTTGATTGTCTATGCAGACAAGAGCATACTCTCCTACCTCTCAAAGTTTTCTTAAAACACGAAAGACAGATTTGTTCATTAACCAGATAGAAATTTAGGTGCCTAAAAATGAATTTAAAGAATACACGATGTTTACTTGAATCTCCTTAGGCAACCTGCAAAGACAACAAATTAGTAGTCATATTGTCTTTTTTTGACAAGCATATTCTTCGACAAGCATTCTGCAAAAACTGATTAGGCTGTGAAAATTCCTCAGACAAACGAACAACAAGTCAGGGTCAGCGTTAGTATGATCAAAATTGAATAATAAAACCTGAAGAATGAAATATGCTTTTAACCCAAAAATATAGAATATCGTACGACGATTCTCACCGAGTCGTACGATAATTTGTACGATATCGCACGATATATGCAGTTTGTCATTCGGGTATATGGGAAATCTCGTATGATATTTCGCAGTAACTGTACGACAAAAATCCAAAAAATAAGACAAAGTTAGTCTTCGAGGCCAAAAAGATGTAGTCTTCTGCCCCACGGTGGGCGCCAGAAATGTGTGTGTGAAAAGTGGAATAAGTATCTACAAGCTGTAAGACACAACACTTCAATTAAGTCATTACATGTATGGTTAGACAGATATAAGCATGAATAATAAAACCATCACAAATCGACCAATTGCCTTCTAAAAGATGCGAGCGTAGACTTGCTCTTAGATTTGTATAAGCAATACCAGTGACTAGACTACACCAAGACAAATGATTTAATCTTTATGAGCATGATATTAAGCTAAATGGATGCAAGATTATGCTAGATGGATGGATAGTAAGCTATATGAATTCAATCAAATCATAATTGAACTAAATATGCAAAAAGCTAAACTAAGATGCAATAATCTCAAAAAGCAAGCACAATATCTTCAATGACTTCGGAGCAAAAACTGTATAATAACAATAAATCTACAGGGTGTTTTGAATGAGAGATGAAGGCTGAATTTATACAAAATCACAAGAGAGACCAACGGTCAAGATCAAATAGCAACGAGCGGTTGAGATTATTCAAGAAAAAACACAATTTAGGATAATTGAAATAATTGAGAGATCATATTCAGTTAACCTTGAGATATATTCCAATTATAGTTTGATTGAAATGCATTCAGATTATAAGTTTGAGTTTGCATTGGAGATAAAATTCAATTAATTCCATGCACTTGAGATAAAAATAGGTAATTCCATGCAATTTCTTTGATTTATTAAAAAAAAAAGTCTTTTCAATGCCACTGAACTTCTTTTCTTAAAAGCTTTGAGTTCCAATTTTAGAGAATGATTAATAATTCAATTAATTATTTTTTTGATTTCAAGTTATCTCAATTTAGAAGAAGAAGTAATATCTCAAGTTTGATCTCTCTTCAATTCAATTCTTTTATTATATTATCAATTTAACTCTTGCTTTGTGATTAATTCCTCTTTCATAATAAATTAATTCCTTTTTTTGTGATTAATGGCAAATTTATTAATTAATTAAATTTGCTAGAATATTTAATAAATCAAACAGGATAATTGATCAAAATGATTTACTTGAAATGATTTAATTAATTAAATAAATATTTAATTAATATAGAATAATTCACTTGCCATGTGACATTTAATGATTGACAAATTAATTAATTGTGTGCTCAAAGTTGATTTAATTGCCTTTGGTTAGGACCTTGGTGATGTTGTCGAGATTAGGGGCCCATGGTTTAGGTGACTATTTTAAGAGTTTTACAAGCTAATCCATCATCCATCACCCAATCATATCATTTTATTGTGTAGTGGACAACAATCCACAACTCTCACCTCAAGGAGCAAATCAAGTGGAGATCAAGGGAATATATTCCACTTCCCGCTCAATTGAGAGGAGGTGAAGAAATAAGGTATACCAAGGTTATTTGTATGCTTCAATGTTTTATTGTGCTTTATTTTATATTGGATGCATTTGATCTTTCTAGCCTACTTTTCCTCATCCTCACCCTCTTGGACAACTTTGGAGCCTAAGGAAAGCACTACAACTTCTATTTAGTGTTTTTACCAATCAGTTTCATCTTCTACAGTGGAAAGGGTAGTTTTGATTGCAGGATTCAAGGGATTTCAGGGGTATGTGGAGTAATTTTCTAAGTTAGTTGCCTACTTGTCTAGTTGACCCCTTTCTAGGCCATATTTGGAGCTAGAGAGACTATTTTAACACTATCCAACCTTTGGGTTGCAAGGTTCTATCAATGAAAATAATTTATATAAGTATTTTCACCATATAGGACATCTAGAGTGCCTTGAGAAGACTTAACACTTGGAATTAGTTTGGGAGTAGAAAGGATGGATTTGCAACTATTGCAACTCATTTTTTGAGTGACCTATGTGGTTGCCAACTTCAAAATCAGATCTGCAAACAAATCTTCTAGTCCATTCTTCTTCTCTTATTTTCCTTGTAAAGGGGTAATGATCCATACCTTAACTCAAAACTATCAATGGGTATGTTCCCTTCCAGTTGTACTTTTGAACTCTAAGTAGTCAAGATTAAATCATTGGTAGATTTAGTCTGACTTCTATTCAAACTTGAAACTTTTGTAATCAAATCTATGATAGTAATAAATTAGTTTATCTAAGGTTGAGCTATCATATCTATTGATTGCAAAATACAAGTAATTGTTACTGTTATTGTTTATATATTAAAAAAACTCTCAAAACATCATATGATCACACAAAATCAGTGCATCAATTTCCAAACCAAAATTCAAAGGGAGTTCATAGTGCCCCACACTGGGGTGGGACATTACAATCAAGCAGAAGATTATTCAAATGATGAACTTGATCTAGAGATATTGATCAACAAGAATTCAAGGGTGATGTTGACTTCAAATCTTTGGATAAGAGCAAGACTTGTCAATGAAGCTCTAGGATATGTTTGAAAGATTATCTATAAACCAAGAAGTTCTCCACTTGAACCACTAACATATGTCATGGTTGAATTTGACAATTATTATTGATACGATTTGAAGAACATCATCCAAATACAATTTCAATAACTCCAATACAAAGGGGTAGAACACTTTGATGGTGTGATGAAAGAATAAGTATCCGGTAGAATACTGAGAGCCGGGGGGGGGGGGGAGAGAATCAATATATTGAAAAATTGATACAAAGTTCCCAATCTCAAACTTAGTCACACAAAGTAAACATATCTTAGTCAAGATCAATATTCATAAGAATACTTGACATCAATCGGTTTAATTGTTATGATAACTTAACAATAAACAACTTCAATCTTGTAAACATCAACAATGCTTAATCATAACTCAACATATTCATCTTTCAATGCTTCTACATATCATGCCTTATCAGTAGTTAACTAAATCAACAAATAAGATCATAACCACAAAAGCATTCACCACTTGACACAAATGTTTATACGTGGAAAACCTAAATAGGTAAAAACCATGGTGAGATGAGACTCACAAGGATAGTTATCTGAACTCTTTTGAAGTTCGCCCTGTTAGGAACCAAGCCTGTTAAAGCTTTACAATAAGTCCCGTTAAGAACTAATTCCGGTTAAGAATCACCTGGTTAAGGTATTTACAAATATGCCTTGATGAAAAGCACAATACCCTGTTAGGAGTAACCTCGCTGGAGGATTTAAGAATCCAAGCTAATGGACTACCTTGTTAGAGGATTTAATGAGTAACCAAGCTTGTTAGAGCTTACCTAATTAAGGGATTTCACTACTGCTGTAATTGTTAGAAAACAACAGGTTTTCTTGATCTGTCTGAGTAGCACTACATTTGCTTGATCAGATTCTTCTAAGCTTCAATCTGCCTTCACTCAAAGTGCAGATCCATTCACTGGTTAGGCAACAACACACTCAACAGGTTTCTATCAATCTTGATAACAACCTTTACAAACAACTTCATTGACCTTAAATATAAATCAATTAGGTCGGTAACACAACAAAAACCTAATTCTCATCATCGAGATTACAAACAAGTCGGTACAATCTTGACCATTAGAAATCATGACAATCTCTTCACATTCTTCAAGAAAATTCCAACCACTCCATGATCATCGCTTCATCGAATTTTGTAACTCATCACACATCGTGCATTAGATGCAATCCACTTTTCTCCTTCCCTAGACAAAAACAAATGCGCCAAAACAATTTGAACTTCCTTATATAATGATCACACGTGTCTCCATCATTACCGCTCATCAGATAATAAACCAACAAACTTGATCGGTTAGGGTTTAACAAATGATAGGGTTTACCAGTTACATTACATAGAAAGGTTTAACCCTTTACACCGGTTCAACCCACAAACTTAACATACTGGTTTATAACATCTTCCACAAATCTCTTCTTACTAGTTATTAGCCAATATCAAAAACAACAATATCAACAATAACATGAATACCATTACCGGTTCAATTGACATCAATGCCAACATATCATTAATGCAATCTCTATGAAAAATGCCAACAAACTCAAAATGCCAACACACTTCAGTTACCATTAAGGTTGGCATGGGCATTGACAATACATAAATCTCCGGGATTGACTCTATCAAATGTCACAATTGATATAGGACCAAGAGAAAGAACATGATTGACATTTTTTGAAGTGTCTTGAGTAAAGTCTCTGGAAGGTCTCAAAATAATGTCAACATTCACATATGATCATTATGAAAGAATGAAAATGGGTTGACAACTTGCAAAGCAACACGTTGAAAAAAAAATTCAAATATTTTAGAATATAATTGATGTAATATATCCTTGTTCAAATTCACTTCCATGACTTTTCAATGTTTCAATATAACATATTACACCTCATCGTTTTTTTCTCATAATATCTTACATAAAAAATAATCGATTGCATTGCATATAAATAAAATGAAACAAATTACAAATCAATATAGCATCATGACATTATAAAAGAAAAAAACAGAAAGCAATAATAAAAAAATTAAACAAAAATGTTGAGCATTACATAGCAAATGTTTTCTTTTTTTCAAAGCCAACTCCACCAAATAGATGCAATACTGGTACTATACATAAATAAATAAATAAATATTTCTAAATAATATGACATAAGTTTATCATTAATAAATGTGTGATTTTGCACCATTATAATAATTACTAACATCCTTGCATCACTTTTTTTTGTTATTATAAAGTGAAACTCTACATATATGTTGTTATGCTCTATTTCTTGTTTAACTTCATACATTCAATTCATATCAATCAAATTTCTATAAATTTATCTAAACAATTGAACTTAAATTATTCATACATATATGACTTGGATTTATTATATTTTGATTTACTTTGATAACATATAATTGCTTAAAATTTAGAATCATATATACGATCTCCTAATTAGTCTATAAATTTTTTATCTTTTCCTATTTATTATTAATGTAAAAGTTGATAATAATTTTCATGTAGGTCTCCAAGATGTCACACAGTGTGCATACATGGGCGTTCACTTGGTTGTCAAACTATCACTAGAAACTTTCAATCAATGTCATCTTTCGTATAGAAGAATTTAGTGTTTGCTTTTGGTTGAGAGACAATATGATCAACCAAAATTAATAAAAATGGACCAAGAACCAGTCAAAAGAAATTTGATAATTATGCTCTATACTTTAACTTCCTTTATGGATCCAAGGTAAAAATGAACTTAGATGTAAAATTCAATAATCTACAAATTGAGATTACAAATTTTTCTAATTGATCAATTGCTCTATACCACGAGCTTCAAGATATTTACCATGGTGGATGGAAGATCACTATTAGGCAAGTAGTGACAATCATAAAACATAACTTATCTGATTGACTCAGTACGAAGTTCATGAGATTCTTTAAGCGACAATCATAAATTAGTTATCACATGGGGCTAGTTGAGAAATGATTGCTACTTTTAAGTTCAATTATTCAATCAAATTCACAGTGCATCAAGTCGTGCCATCGTTCAGGTTGTTACATGCACACTATAGGATGCCTGAATTGCATGCTATGAGGTCAAATGTGACAATTAAAGTTCGAGGTCTTTTTAACAGTACTGAAAAATGAGAGTTATTGCCAGTGCATAGAAGATTAGCTAAGTCAAAAAGATTTGAAATTTTATTTGACAATTTTTTAAAAACTATTTACACATTGTAACTATGACTAAATTCTATTTCGATACTATTTTATAGATGTTGTATGAGAGTTATTATTAACACATAAATAGTTAACTAAGACTAATTTTTTGTCACATTATGTTTCACAATTGATTGTAGAATTTTAAATTTTCTAATATTTTACAAATGTTATTATAATAGTTCTAATAAGCATATATTAGCTTCCAATTTTTCTTTATAAACAACCATCATGCCAACATAAGCAACAAAATGTCTATATTATTAGATTTGCATATTTTATCATTTTGATTATTAAATTTGCGTATTTTATCATTATGAGTATATATTGGCTTCCAATTTTTTTTTATAAACAATCATCACATCAATATAAGAAATGAAATATCTATATTGTTAGATTTACATTTTTTAACATCCCATAATTTATCTATACATGCTTATATATTTTTAGAATTATCATTATGAGTATATATTGGCTTCCAATTTTTTTTTATAAACAATCATCACATCAATATAAGAAATGAAATATCTATATTGTTAGATTTACATTTTTTAACATCTCATAATTTATCTATACATGCTTATATATTTTTAGAATTATCAAAATATACAATCACTGATGTATAGATTATGTTCATATGATGTAATAATTTTTTTCAAATACTGAGTTTATCCAATCATTTTTCTTTATTATTTTTTATAAATATTAAATATTTTTATAATTTAATAACTCTCAACGTTTCTTATTCACATTTATTAAAATTCAGATATGATAGTTATATATTATTCTTAATACAAGAGTATACTATTTTTATTTGTTGATATAGAATTATATTAAGGCATTCCATTAAAAGTAGGAGGTAATTGGCATGAGCGCACGTTTCACCTCATATATATATTATTTCACACACCAATTTCGGGAGGAGGAGAGAATGAAGTCGACCAACGATGAGGATCGCAAAAAGGAAAGCAGCTTGGATTGGCGACTTAATCAAACTCTCAGAAATGTTCAAGGGTAGGCAACGACACTTTTTTTTTTGGTTCCGCCAACGATGCTAACAGATCTGGCTCATACACAGTGGAGTATCGATGCCCAAATAAATTTAAACTCGGCTTATTCAATTATATCAGGTCAAAATCCAATGATGGTAGAGGACAAGTTAATTAGTTTTTGTTCATCGTTTTAATGCTAGAGTTTTTGATTGTCAGTCGGGTTTTTCTGGAGGTGAACAATTGAATCTTGCTATGAGGTTGCCGAATTTCCAGGAGCTGTTTGAATTGGGTGTGAACTGGTTATCTTTTAATTTGTTTTTATATGGATACAACTAGTTACAAGATATGACATCTCTATCCTTAAGCAGTTAATTACAACATGCCGAGTAAGCATATACCTACACCAAATTAGGCAAAGTTACAATTAAGGGAATCCTTCGGTCGTCTTTTTAGAATTGAGATGTAGTAAGTTTGGTTTAATGGTTACCAGTTGTTGGTCCCATCGTCAATGCACATCATGCAGTTCTGCCCAGTGCTGAAGTTGGAGTGTGGCTTGATAGGATCCAATTTATGCGTAGAAACCCAGGTTCGCAACGGGATTCAATCATCATTATGGTTGAAGTGTAGCTTTAATAGTTGGGGACGCTTCACCTCTTTTGATCTGACCCAGTTTGGGCTTGTCGATTCAGGACCTTTGATTTTGAAGTCCTTCATTCATTCCAGCCTCAATGGTTTCTCCTGTAGTTTAGGCCATATTAAAAGGTGCCAGTATACAGTTTTGAGAGATTTCTCTTGTCACTAGGTGTAGTCCTTAGGTTTATGGGATCATCTAGCCTTGGCTACCAGTGTCTATCTCTCGCTGTTGATTTTTTCCGTAGTTTTCAACTGAGGTAATCTAATAAGCAACTGGTTAGTGTTTATGTCCTAAAAGTTACCAATTCAAATAAAAATAAATAATGTTGGAGTTAATTTTGGAATTGTGCGATTTACTTTTGCATTGCTCTGAATTTATAGGTTTGATCTCCAAGTGATGTTGGAGACTGTAATCATACGAACAGAACCAGGACTCCTAAGGTTCCATATATGAGTTTTGATATGTTTTGAGTTTGTTAATAGAATGAATGCCGCTTCATGAGACCTGGACTGCTAAATATTGATTGCAACTTATATCCAATCAGTCAGGGCAAACTTTTTTGAGGTTGTCAGGTAGCTAGAGGCATGATTACTAGGGTTTTGCACGACTGGGGTGATTCCTCGATTAGGTACAATTTCCAGGTTACCTGGATCGTGTACTTCTGGTGATTGGTATGTATCGTCTCCTGGAGAATTTTTCTGCTGCTGAGTTTGAATCTTGGCATCTTAATAAATGTTTGTTAACATTGAGCCCAAAGCCTCACCAATTAAAAAAATCAACCTTGCAAAATATCATTCTTTATTTTTCTTGATGATGACACAGTGGAAACTTTACATACATTGTCAAAAGCTTCAAATGAATTTCTCTGGCTTTCTGTAAAGTTTCAAATAGTGGTTGTTTTGTTATGTCAAGAATCAAGATCAATGTGATCGACAACAATTTTTGAAGTCTTCTTATAAGGAACTCTAAGAGATAGTGTGGTAATTGATTTTCTGGTGTGGGCCACTGCCCATAATTTTGACCATATTTCCTCAGTTACATTCACAAAATGTGTGCATTTGGATTTTCTTGTTAAGGTATATTGATTCGTGCAAACAGTATGAGACTAAACTTTGCTTGGAATAACATTCTCTTAGAGAAGTAAAATTGCTTAGGAAAAAGTGAAACTCCTCTTGAGCTGATGACTTTCTGAAGAGAGAATTCCACTGAGTAACCTGTGCTTAAACTGATGGCTGCGAAGCCTGTTTATTGCTAAATGTGGTGATGGATGGATTTTGTACTAAGTAGAATGTGAGGCATTTGATGAAATCCATTTTTGAATCTGTGCAGTTTCAATTTGTTCAATGGTCAACTAGAAACATTGAATAAGCATATGATCATGTTTCATATACATATTCAGTAGAAGATGTGGGTACAGGGATTGGGGATGTCCCAGGACTTTAGAACTGAAATTATATTTTCTGTATGGAACTACATCCCTTTTGCTAATATTTTGACTTAGAAAACTTTGCTAGGCCCTTGTAATGACCTGTCTGCCATCCAACAATTGATGAGCTTTTTGAACTCTAATAATTACAAGGTCAGTGAAATGTTCCACTTGCCCTGGATTTAAAATCAAGCCCTGATTTAACGAATGATTGGTCCTCATCAAGGCAAGGTTGAATTTTTAAAAGAAAGAGAAAAGGCCGTCAGAAATAATCAATCACCTGCCATTGATCTTCACAGGCATGGGTTGCATCGAAGGGTTGGCAGGCCACAAATGATTCAAAAGCCAAAGGAGTTGGTGGGTCCCACCTTGAGACCTCTTTCCATGTTGTATGTTGGCAAAAATTAGAGTTCTGTCAGGATGACGAGAGCTCTATCCTTCTGACACTGTCAAGTGCAAGGCATGCAGGATGATCTGGCGCGTTGGTTGTATTTTAAAAATGAAATTGCTGCGAGTGTCAGATCATTGTAAAGACAAGCCGCCGCCTGTGAGGGGGGTGGGGGGAAACAAAATGACTGTTTGCAGATCTAAAGCATGTATTGATGTTCTGGGAAACGATTGAGAAGATGCAGAAATCTTCCTGCAGTTTGTAGTCATAAAATCATAATAGGAATGAGTCAATGACTGCATGATGTAGCCATGATTCTCTTAATAATATAATTAATATAACTTATAGTTATTTTATTATCTGCTAGAACAGTTTTCTAATTTAATGCCATGTATATACATGCAAGGAATGATTTATGAAACATGCCCAGATCTCAGTGGATCTGATGTCCTTGAATTTGTATTTTTCCAATTCTCATGCGTAGAGTAGCTCACATTTCTTTTGTGTCATATTACAACCATGAACCTTTGAAGTTGTATGCAATGGACCAAATCTGAAGCATTTTAATGCAAAGTTTTATGGCATTATAATCTCTTATCTCTTAGCATTACATTATTTTGTGGATGCATTGAAGTTCTTACCTCTTGCATTTTAGATAAAATGTGTTTGCCTAAAGGATGACGCAAGAATATTTTTTGAATCTTCCCAATGTATATTAAGAGAATATGTATATTCAGAAACGGAACTATTCTTATCTGATTTATTCCAAAAAGTCACTGTGGCAGGACTGAAAATGGAAAAGAACTATGCTTTGGAAAGGGCAGAGAAAATGGATAGAAAACATGTCTGAAATCAGAATCTGAAGGTGAAAGGGTCCAGAGTGGCTGGAGGAACATCTCTGTGAACTTTTAACAAAACTTGAGATTATGAAAAATCTAGTGGTCATGTCTGCACCTAGAAGCTTATGCTTGCACCTGGCAGATCTGAAACTTTTTGAAAATACTCACCTTATTTTCCTGATCATCTCTGTGCTTTCAGATTTCTCACATCATTCACTAAAATGGAGATATTAGCTGTAGGACTTCTGAGGGAAAGGAAAAATTGGTTTGTGCATTTAAGACATTGCCTTGGCCAGTCCTCTATTTGGTATATTTCAGCCCCAACAAGATGTGACTTGGATTATTTGGAGTGTGTGGGATCCTACTGAGGTGGAAATGGTGGTGTGTGCAAAGATCTGCACCTAATAAGAAAAACCCTAGGTGGATTTCTATTCTAGATGGTGTGTGCAAATGATGGAGGGCAAAGAGGATATGGATGTCATAATATATGCTATAGGGAAACGTTGAAGACAAGGGAAAAACTTCTGTTTTTCAACATAGAGGGGAAGAGAAAGTTGTTTTGGGAACTATGGCATTAGCAATGGAGGAAATGATATGGTAAATGGCAAGGATAAGGAGAGATATGGAGGTAGAATGAAGGGAAGGTGCTATGGTTTGGATCCAATCAAAGCTTCAATCTTCAAATCATCAATGACATCACTTGCTGTTCTGCAACAATGGAGTCGCCTTTTTAAAACTTAGCATAGAGAAGTAGGCAGAATCATGAGTGTAAGCCAAGAGTAACCAAGTGAGAAGCAAGAGGACAAAAGGATGTTCATTAGATTATACGAAGATCTGAGTGAAGGACTATTAGAAAATGTGGTAAGAATTAGGCTTCCAATGGTTGTTGGAAGCAGAATTAAAATTTTTAACATGGACACAGGGGCCTAAGGGTATCGATGTCCTTGCAGATCTAGGTCTCCAAATTTCAAGGATGGGAATGAGATCAGATCCTAAGATTTTTTCTCTAGTTTTTGCATATTTGTGACTAGTATTAAGATTGGAAATGTGCTGAATGATGCCTAAAACATGTCTAAGGAATGGCTAGTAAAATGAGCGTAGAAAGTAGGATGATTATTTCAAAGCACATCATTTTCCCTCATACATTTTACCCTCACTTTATCAAGTTGATGATACTAAGTGGATATATACGTACATACATTAGAGAAAGGAGAAGAGTTGATCGATTTAAGGAAAACAAATTAGGGAGGTGTTGGTGTACGTTTTATCATTCACCGAACATTAGAATAAAATGTCAAGGACACTCTACCCTCTCTTGAACAAAATCACTACGTGTGCCAAGATTGCAAAGAAAGACCACACGACGACTCCAAGGTTTGTATGTGCGAACAAGCGACTTTATGTGGGATAGCTTCCTTGGTTTTGTATGCTGAAATACAAGGGGGACGTACGCTTGGCTCGTTCAATTCACAATGAAGGTCTAGACAATGAAGCTCTATTGTTTGGGTCTTGGATCATGGACTTAAAGAAAACTGAAAGGAAGATAAAGGTTTAGAAGTTCTAATCTATTCCTAAGAATTCAAGAGACCGTATTGATTAGGTGAAACCAGTAACCACGCTTTGCTTCGCCATGCTAGGACAACTACACAAAGTGGGTGCAATCTTCAAGGGGTGTGCTTATGATTTTTACATCGTGAATAACTACCATCAAATCGAACAATATTCATCCAAACAAAAGTTAAGCATCCACAAAGTAGGCTCAGACTAACTTTACACAATGAACAAAAATCATTTGTTCATCAAAAGTATGAGCGGAAGATTCACCATAAATCAATACTTATCAGATCTTGCATTCGTCTAACATACACGAAATAAAATCTAAACTATGATGAGGGATAAGAGTCACGCGAACTCTAAAATAAGAGAAGTAGTCACCATCAATTCCAACAATGCATTACTTATTACTTTGGCAGTAGTAAACAACAATTTGCTTATCTCAACACGTTTTGCAACATGCTCCCATGTTTTACAAATGAGGGGCGAGCTCAATTTATAGGCTCCTCAATTACAATTCAATGGCCAGGATTGATTTCAAATCAACAACTGAGATTACAAAATAAAACCCTAATTAGGGTTTGTTACAACTAACTCCCTCTCGACCAATGAGAAAATTACATTTTGGGACACTTGTCGTTTTGCTAAATATAAACCAATAATAAAATAGAAAGTTGTTACATTGTGGAGCGTGCCTTCTAGAAGCTTCCGTGGATAAGTCAGGTTCATTGAACTTGGACATGTTGACTTGGAACAATTGATTGGTTGGAAGATGATAAGGTGCCACCTCAGCGTGTTGGATGTCCTCCTTGATTCCTCTGTTCTTCTTCCACGTACTTGCCTTATAATATCTTTCCTTGCCGACGACTCTGTCCTTTGCACTTGCTTCTTTCTAGCTTTGATCTTGGATTCCTTTCGAGATTTTGATCTCTTCTTCTCACTTGCATTTGAATCTTTGAGGTCTGGAAGTCTCCCCTTGGATTAGATGTCTGGACTTGAAGTTATTAAAATTTTGCTTCTTGATTGCTTTGAAATTCTTCCTGCTTGAACTGGATTGATATTATTCCTTTGAATTCTCCAATTTGTCAAGAAATTGTCCAAGTATGGAAATTTGTTTGGAATACTCCCCTTGCCTCCATTTGATTTTGATTGAGAGCTTGTCTTCAATTCCTCACGAGACGAAATCCTTCAAGTTGCCTTGATTGCTTCAATAGGTCTGGGATTGTAGATGAAATCCCCCAAGAAGTCCGGAATTCTTTCCTATATTCTTGCAAGTGCCCTGAATTCAAAGAAGAATTGTTTTGTGCCTTCACCACAATGGAGGAATTTGGAATTTTCTCTGTGAAGTATTTCCCATACTTAGCTAAATTTTGGCTATTTAATTTCATTTTGTAACACTTTCATGTGGACCTATCAACTTTAGCCAAGATTTTGGCCATCTCTATGCTCGGACGAACGTTTCCTGTGGATTTGCCTTCAATTCTGAATTTGGCTTGTGTTAAGTAGGACAGACTCTATCCTTGGACAAGGATTTTATTCATTTCCTCTCTACTTTTCCTCTTTATTCTTCTTCATTCTTCCTGCTTCCTGTCCAACGCTAAGTCAAAATTTGATTCTTTTGTTGTGGAAAATTCCACACTTAACCATTTTTTGTTTCCTCTTGGCAAATTCCAACACTTGGATCGGACTTTGGAAATTTCCTCCTTTCTTGCACTTGGAGAGAGACCTTTCAAACTTGAGAAAGAAAATGGCAAGTTGAAATTGATACAAGTTTGAGAAGTTCGATCCTTTTTAGTATCTTCACATTTTTGGTAGATTTTTCGAACCTAGTCTCTTTCTCATCTTCCTCAAAATGGCAACTCAATTTCTTCAAAAGACTTCAAACGAAAGTTTCTATTCTTGTTTCTTAGCGCCACTTCACACCTTGTCCTCATCTTGTCCATGTATTTGCAAGGAATCTTTTTTTGAAATTCATGTGTTTAGGAAATTTTCCCAAGTGTTGGATAAATAAAATAATTCTTAGTGTTGAGTGAAATTTTACTCCACCTTGGCCAAACTTTATCCATGGCGAATTTATGTATTTCATGCCATGTCAATTTCTCTCTTTTTTTGGCAAACTTTCTACCCCTTCAAAAAGTGTCAAGGCGGACTTCATACTTTCCACGCCATTCGCCATACATGGCATGGCAGACTTTGCTATTTGCAAGCCAATCTTGGGCCGACTTCAGCTTTGGCCAGCCAATTTATGGCAGACTTCAGCATTGTTTGGACGTTTTGAATTTATAGCATGGCGTACTTAACATTTTCCATGCCATTTCATGGCAGAGTTTAGGTGTTTCCATGCCATTTCCAACCCTTTGGTGGACTTCATGTGCCTTCATGCAGGGCGAACTTTTCTCTTGATCATGCCAATTTCTTCGAAGTGTCAAGGCGAACCTGCTACTTTGTCATGCCATCTATACTTCAACCTTGGGCGGACTTCACCATTGGTAAGCCATCTTGCTAACATGTCTTGGCGAACTTGGTTCCTTGGTCAGCCATGTCTTGGCGGACTTCATGATAGATTGGATATTTCCAACTTGTGGCATGGCGGACTTGACACTTGGTCAAGCGAATTGTATGATTTGTCTAGGTGGACTTTGCGGCCTTGGACATTGGCTTGCTTTGTCTTGGCACTTAGGCAAGACATTTCCTTGACACTTAACCAAATTTTCAAATTTTATTTTCTTTGAAGGTATTGATACTTAGCCAAATTTCTGAATTTTTCCCTTGGCGGACTTTGCACTGTCTTGGACATTTCCCTTGCTTGAGGATGGCAGACTTGAACATGGCTTGGACGTTGGAAACTCCCACCTTGAATGGACTTCATGATGGCTTGGACGTTGGAAACTCCATTGATAGGAAACTTTGAACCGACCTGAGATATGGTCTTCTCTATTTTCGCTCTGAACGCTTGGATGAATTTTCTTGATCAACATTTCATGTTTGTCTGGAACATTTGAATCAATACCCCGTCTGAAGATTTTCCCTTGCTTTTTGTACTTGGAGACACAAACTTTTGATTTCAAAGAGAAGAACCTTGTTGCCATGGCCTGAGTGACTCAATCCTAGGTCAACATTCAAAAAAGTTGAAAAAAGCAAATTAGCAAAAAAAGCAAAAAGCAAGCCAAAAAAGCTGCTTCCCGGATTGGTCCCAAAGTGCCAAAAAAATAAAAAAGCAAAAAAGCAAAATCCCACAAAAATAGGAAGGTGTCAAAATTGACCTAGCAATTGCGATTTTCGCCCTTCGGGTCTTCTAAGAACTTCCATGATGTCTAGACAATTCTAAGCATGATTTCCCTAATTGACCTAGATGACCTCTCAAAAACACTAATTCCTCATTGCAAAAAGATTGGTGATTAGTAGTTGTGATGCCAAGGCAAAACCTTAAAAAGCAAAAAAAAAGGGGGGGGGTCCCCATTTGCAATGAGGCGATGTGTGAAAAAGGTCACAACAGGAGGAAGTAAAGCTGCCAATATTTAAGTATGAAGTAGATAGAATAGAGTGACAAGAAAGGAATTGCTCCCAACAATTAGAAAGGAATATTGTCGCCAAGGAATGGGCAAATAAACAATGCTCAAGATAGTCGTCAAAGATCAAATAAGAGTAGTAGAATGATACCAATAAGAAAATACAAACTTATCATAAAAAGGGTTGGGCAAGCAAAATGAGAAGGGGAAAGAACACGCAGTGAGACTTAAAGGAATAGAAACGGGTGTAGGAATTAAAGGTGCAGGTGTTTATAATCATTTACTATAGCACAACATATGTAAGTGAATTTCAAGAAAATCATGCACCACCTATGATGATGACAAGCAAGCATGTATTGTGTATGATCGTACACATGATAACTGCTAAGAAACATATTAAAAGAATAAAGAGAATAATAAAATTTGAAAATTGGAGAGAGAAAGTAAAATTGAGAACATTGGGGAGAGAAAGTATAAATGAAAATGTTACGGGCTTATGGCATAGGACAAGGGATCATAAAGTAATGAAGCATCATAGAAACACACATAAAGGAGCATAAAGAGATCTACAAGATTGGAGTAAGTCCTAATAAAATGAGAATATCATATTCAGTAAAGTTGGTTCATCACCCTCCATTCTCATAGAACATTACATACACATGGGAAGTCTTTTGAAGGGATGTGAAGCAACAAAATTATGGTATAAAGGAATGCTCTTTTTGCAAAACATGAAAAGGGTGTTACACTCTAATATGCATTGTTCCCAAATACATGACATGAAAAAGATATAAATATCTTGATACTTTGCACCATCTCCAATTATTTAGTTGGAGACAAGTAGTATACACAAGGAATAAAATAAAGAACACATAGAGGAAAGAGGTACAACATGCCAACACCAAACGATGCTTTCCATCATGTGTTATCATGTACATCAGAGTAACATATGTCATCAACCAATAGTGGGGGACAATAAGCACACAACATACATGTAAAAAGTAAGGACAAATAAATAGTTGGATAATGAAGAAAAAATGTTGCAAAGGTACTCAACCAATATCATTTGGTGATAGTCATCAAGTGTCTTATCACTCTCAAAATCTTGAGTAGAAAATCTGTTTAAATGAGCCAAATCAAAATCAACCATTGAGATGAGAGGCTCAAATGGATGAATAATGCTAGCAATAAAGTTAGAAGAGATAGGTGGAATGTTTGCTGTAGTTTGGAATAGGCAATCTTTAGGAGGAAGTGGAAGACCACTAAAGTATGAAAAGCCACCTCAGTTGTAGTAATCATTGAGTTAGAAGGAGGAATAGGGGAATGCTTACAAGGAATTGAACTAGTATCAGGAACATAAGAATCCCTAGGAGGAACAATAATAGGGATGCAAACAAGATGATTTATGAGAAGGAATAACATTGCTAAGAGCATAATTAATGAGATTAAGCATAGAATAGGGAGGCATCACGTGGTTAGACATGCAATGATTAAGAAAACATATGTCAAAAATCCTCATGAGCATGTTTACTAGGAATGACAGGTTCAATAGGAGGAATAACATAGTTAGGGTTTGTGTAAGGCCCCATGCTTATGCCTAACCATAGTGGACAAAGTAGACAAACAAATTGTTTTTTGATACAAAAATGATACCAAGAATATCACATTACACTTTCATGTGCACAAGGGTTATAGCATAGAATGAGGATATGCTTACCAATGCACTAAGCGATAACAAATGTAGAAGGATTGTTGCATTGCGACTTCAATTATTGTGTTTGACTTTAGGGTGACCGATGCAACTTGGGCAATGACATCTTATATCTTGAGAGGTTGAAGACAATTTCATGCTTAAATTTGAGCTTCAAGAAACTACACTTATTTGTTCTTTGGAGCCATTTTGCTGACTTGGTTTTGTTCGATGCATCTTAGTAAGACTCCATTAGAGTCTTTTCAAAAAAGGGTGCCATTCGCTAGGGTATAGGGAATGGACTGCAACCTGAAGTGTCTTCTTTTGGTCCGGTCCAGACCTTGGGGGTATCTACCTTCCATTAAGAAGGTGGTCATGTCACTTACCCAACTGAATTGAGTGTTGTTGCCAGTTGGTTGATCCTCTTGTAACACAAGGGCCTTGTGTTCAAGATGTTGCATTGGTTTGGGTTTAGACCTTGGTTAGGTAGTCTAAGCTTGTATTGACCTAGCTACTTAGCCTTTAGCCTTCATGCCACAAATGATGTTTTTGCACCCCTAGGTTGAAATCTCATACTAGTTTGCTGCACTAGACTAATAACTTGGAGGTCTTGATTACTTCAGACAACTTGACCTTAGGATTTAGGTAACACTAAACACTGCTAGTAGACCAAAACGTTGTTATGTTGTAAACATACATGCCCCATTGCAAATGGGGACCCCTCTTGTTCGCTTGTTTTTGCTTTGTTTGTTTTGGTTTGGCAATGTAGACACCTAAAATTGTCCTAGCCTAATTAAATAAATATTTTATTTATTTAATTATTTTATCCTAAGCTTTCTATTAATTAAATAGTTATTTATTTATATAATTAATTTATTAATCTTCTTCTAGCCTTTTCCCATTTAAATAAATATTTTTATTTATTTAAATTATCTTTTCCCTAAATTAAATAAATATTTTGTTTATTTAATTGGTCTCACTTTCTTCTATTAATTAAATAGATCTGTATTTATTTAATTAATTAATTATCTTTTTCCCTCCATGGCACTTGCCATTTATCTCTTCATTTTATGCTAACCATCCTCTTATTATTTTATCCTTTTCCTTACCTATCCTTTAATCCTAGCTGACCATTTATCGTTTCACCTCTTAATCCTATCCCTTCATTTTCTAAGGTGTTCCCTATATAAGAGGATTCCGTAATCCTTATCAACCCTAATCCAGTAGCCTAACTAATCAGCAATCAATCAATCTTCATGCGATCAAGCGACTTCACAACCGCAATCCGTTCTTTGTTGAGCTCTTGTGCACACAAAATCTGAGAGCAATTATATCAAACAAGATCAATGGAGATAAGAAACAATGGAGATCAAACCCTACCAAGCATGTGAATCGTATAATTTTTCTATTTTGTTGTGATTTGCATGTTTTAGGTTCTTCATTGGTGTATGTTGGATTCTTGATTGTAGAACTAAGGTTTATGTGGTTGTATCTCTGTTGGTTTTGCAATAGTTTAATCTTCCAAATTTCACCATGTACATGCAGCTTTTTCATAGTCTCTCACCTTAGAATGAGAATGGTTCAATTTTGTTTGTCAATCCGGAGGTTCGAGTAGGCAGCAAGGGATGAGATTGTGAAATTTTGAATTGAATGACCATCGAGTTACAATTTTGAAAGTGAGGAAATGTGGAAGTTGTTAATGTATGATAGCTTTGGTAAGATAAATGATTGAATGAGAGATAAATGAAGTCTCTCATTCAATCATTTATCATATCGATAACTATGATAAAACCTTCAAGCAATTAATTCCTCTTTGATAGCCATTCTACATTTGCATATAAATAACCTATTCAGTTCGATCAAACCCTTAACATTGATAATCATATTATATCTTTTGTTTATGTTCATCGATTTTAATCTTGCACTCCGATTTATATCGACTAACATAAGTGACAATAAATAAATGATTAATCAAGGCACCGATTAATATCGGGTGGCATAATAAAGGTTACCGATAGTTATCGGTTGTTAAGCCTACACCGATAGTTATCGGTTGTTAAGGCTAACATGCCGATAACTATCGGCTGTTAGTATCGTGCAAACATCGATAGTTATCGGCTGATTAAAGGTTAAGCATACACCGATATTTATCGGTTGTTAAATATAAACATGCACCGGTTGACATTGGTTATTAATATGCACCGTTTGTTAGTTATATAATTAGCAAAGGAGCACGATCAAGTAATGTCTTGATCGGGCACGATCAAGTAATGTCTTGATTGGTCATGACCGATCAAGGCATTGCTTGGTCGTACCCCGCTTGCTATATATATATCGAATGGCATTTGAGAGAAAGGACAGAGAAATTAATAAATGCTCCTCTCACCTGCCATACAAAAGAAGATAATCAGATTTATCATATAAATAGATAATACATAGATCAAGAAAATATAACTAGAATATATCTTGCACATTGAACAGAGAATTGAACATCATTTACATGGTATCAAAGCCAGGTTAAATCGAACCTGAGGCTGTTCAATTTTGTGGAAAATTCAAACAAGCATATATTCAACATCAAAATTCTTCTAATGGGTAGCGCCATCAGATTTGAAAATCCTATCAGATTTGTTGAAGCAATCAGACAACTCCTCTTCTAGGTCGGAACTTCTCTGAGCGTGGTGATTTGGATATCCCGATTGCCTATTTTAAATGCAATCTGGGTATTAAGGGAGATCGACTCTACTCTCAGGGAATCAACTGTAGTTTGCACATTTAGGGCCAAGTTCTTTGTGGAATCACCAGGGAAGGAAGTTCATTTTGACAGCACTGGAAATAGCAGAATAGACGGGGAAATGCATTCGATCTTATGAGGAAAAATAAGATAAGTACCAACTATTTTATCCGATAAAGGGAAAAGAGATATTATGCAGCGAAGAGAAGCAATGGGTCAACTAATGTATAAACAGTGACTTAAGAGACTGAGGCTTGATGTATGAACAGCCAATGATCATCTAAGCATATCAATCATATATGAATACCAAACGAAGATACAAGTGTTTATGCCTTGCTTGGAAACGGTCAAGATATTTGATCAATGCATATGAAGGATCGATAAAAGCAAAGAAACTAATGGAATTATAACGATTAGTCTAGTATGGTGTAATCTGTACGTATAAACCATACTTAGACAAAACGAATAAGAAATTTGTAATCGATATATTCATTATCAGCTAGTCCGGTTGAGGGAAGCGATCAAACTAATATCAACTATTGGCCATGAGATGATTACAGTCAGCATCGATGAGGAGTATGTTCGAATATTGTTGGTTTTACATATATCCATGTTTGGATCAGCTCTAGTAGTGCATCTACTTTTGGCACGTTCAGGGTTGCCCAAATTAGATATAACAATCAGGATTCAACACCATTATTTGCATATTTTAAAGAATGATCAGACACATAAATAAATTGTTATCATATGTGACCTGCGGAAGACTAAAGAAGGACTTCTCATAAAAAGAAGATAGCAATTGCGAATATAATAACGGCCCATGCACATATATTGAGTTCAGTGATTAATAGAAGTGTTGTAATTAATAACAGTAATAATTAATACAGAGCAATTATATAATGAAAGGCAGTAAACCATTCATTAAGAACAATCATACATTAATAAAGAGGATCAGAACCGCAGGTCCAATGAATAGGAATGTACAAAGATTTTTCGCAGATTCATGAAGGATTGTATGAACGGATTAGGTGAAGAGACGGTGAAGAATTCTATGACAAACTTATAGAAATTCTATAGCAGATTGTAAAGAGATAGTAATCAGTTTTATGGGAGATTTTTGATCAGCATAAATCCATTGTCAAAACAAGAAATCTATCAAGATAAGTTCCATCTATTAAATTGGGCGTTAAGGTTTATCTTTAATGTTGTTTGGCGCTAGCGCCACAACATTGGAAACAATACTCATATATTTGCTAGTCAGAGAGCGACATGAGAAGCGACGGTCTTACTGTAGACAAAACCAATTCGATGCTCTCTTTCATAGCATGTACAGATTTGCAGAGAAGGATCTTCATTTGAATGCATGGCTGGGAAGATTATTGAGGAAGATCGATGCCACATTGATACTGCTGAGTGTCTTGTGAATATGGGCTCAACATCTCACAGATCCTGGTTATGTCAGATGAACACAACAACTAAAAGTATGTGTATCAAAGAGCAACCATCAAATGAGATCTAAATCTTCAAGTGCAAAGAATCAGGAATGAACAATTGTTGGATTGCGAGGAAGACTAATAAACAAAGAGATAAGTAATCCAGGTTTGATTAATGGTCATGAATTTCATATGTAGTTATTAATTCATGCAATTACAATATGTGTGTTATTTGTGAATCAACATTGTCAGTAGGTGTCCGCACACGACAAGCTGCATTTGAATATCTTGTTTCAATTTCTTCAACGTACTATGAGAAACTTGCCCCTTACATGCACGACATCTTTAGAATCACAACAAAAGCAGTTAAAAGTGATGAAGAGCTTGTTGCTCTTTAGGCTATAGAGTTTTGAAGTACTATTTGTGATGAAGAATTCAGGCAGAATATGGAGGGGACTTTAGTGGAGATTCTGAGATTTCACATTTCCATTCTATAAACAAGTATTTGCTTGTAGAAGTGCAACAGCCCATGAGGAAGCAATGTTGACCATAGGGGCTCTTGTTTATGCTACTGGTGGTGAATTTGCTAAGTACATGCCAGAGTTCTATAAGTCATGTTTTGCAGGTGATCTTTCGAGATAAAGAAAGGACAGACCAAGAAGCATAAGAGATTTCATTCAAGGGAGAAAGAACTCGATGTTTGCAGTCATAGGATTGAGTTAATGGCGGTAAGTATTTATCGAAGAAGGACCCTTACAGTTCGTCCTTGTGATCTGGTTCTTCGAAGAGGAGGTCAGATGGTTGATATCAGATTCAGAGGGAGTCTAACATTTCATCAGAAGCAACCTTAGACAAGGAGGTCAGAAGGTTGATATCAGGTTCAGAGGGAGCCACACCATCATGAAGATATGCTTAATGCATTCTTCTCTGTGAGAGAGAAGTTTGAGGAGCAAGCCTTAAATACACTCTTCTCAGTGAGGGAGAAGTTTGAGGAGAAGGCCCTTGTTCCACCCTCTAGGAGTAGTCATGGTGAACGTCATGATGAGATGAAAACATCACGTTGAGCAACTCCGTGATGGGCACTTGTGTTCATATGCATTCTCATACATGGGAGTAGCCATGATGGATGTCATCATGTTGAGTACCGTGATGAATCATGTTCCACCCTCTAGGAGTAGCCATGGTGGATGTCATTTCATGACTATATTATTAACAAGGATTCCTCCCTAGCTAAGAGGGAGTGTTGATGTTGTAGTGGCCACCCTTGTGAAGAGACATATGGTGAAAGGGTGCCTCCCTCATATATATAGAAGATGCAAACTCATTCTCTGATCCATTCAATTTATGTGAAGAGCAGTTTATATATTAGTTAGAGTAGATCGATCCTGTGAAGAAGGCCAATCAGATTTGTTCTTGTGAAATTTGCTTCAAGGAGTGAAGCAACATATATTGGGCCTGTATCTTTGCATTATTGCTAGACATATTTGATATATAAAGATGACATTTTATGCTGGGTATTTCTCCCTCGAGTAGGAGGGTTTTCCCTTGGAGATCTAAACTACAGATATTTTGACCAAACCTCTTTCCTGAGTGAAGGTTGATCACTTCAGAAAAGGTTTAGGTATGATAGAAAGGTAATTTGCTTTGTAATCTGTATTTGCATATCAATAAGATGTTTAATGTGTAAACTTCTTCGTCATGAAGGGACATTTTGGATTTTATCCCCTGGGTTCATATCTAAGAGGTTACGATCTCTCAAGATAATGAACACTTGTATGTAGACATTATAAGGTGACGATCTTATAATGTCCAAACCAGTTATCATGTTGGATCTCTGGTGTGTCATGGATGTACCATGATTGTGTTGTGGTAAAACATTTGCATAAAGTGTTTTGTGCACATACCACAACTTGGATAAGATGAGAATTTAAATCTTTCTCATATGATTATCCTTAAGTATTGCGTGTTTAGGCAATACTGATATCACATGCTTAGGTGATATCCTGTCATCACAAGATTGACGCGATGGACATTTGTATCACGTGTTTAGGTTATACTTCATATCATTTGATTAGGTGATATGATTTTCTAAGATGAGAATTTAAATCTTTCTCATATGATTATCCTTAAGTATTGCGTGTTTAGGCAATACTGATATCACATGCTTAGGTGATATCCTGTCATCACAAGATTGACGTGATGGACATTTGTATCACGTGATTAGGTGATACTTCATATCATGTGATTAGGTGATATGATTTTCTAAGATGAGAATTTAAATCTTTCTCATATGATTATCCTTAAGTATTGCGTGTTTAGGCAATACTGATATCACATGCTTAGGTGATATCCTGTTATCACAAGATTGACGTGATGGACATTTGTATCACTTGTTTAGGTGTACTTCATATCATATGATTAGGTGGTATGATTTTCTAGAATGTCTAAAATGCTAACTATCATTTGAATTGTGATGCTTGAATATATTGTTTACATTCATCTTACCTAGCTAAGAGGGAGTGTTAATGCATGATAGCTTCGGTAAGATAAATGATTGAATGAGAGATAAATGAAGTCTCTCATTCAATCATTTATCATATCGATAACTATGATAAAACCTTCAAGCAATTAATTCCTCTTTGATAGCCATTCTACATTTGCATATAAATAACCTATTTAGTTCGATCAAACCCTTAACATTGATAATCATGTTATATCTTTTGTTTATGTTCATCGATTTTAATCTTGCACTCCGATTTATATCGACTAACATAAGTGACAATAAATAAATGATTAATCAAGGCACCGATTAATATTGGGTTGCATAACGGGTGGCATAATAAAGGTTACCGATAGTTATCGGTTGTTAAGCCTACATCGATAGTTATCGGTTGTTAAGGCTAACATGATAACTATCGGCTGTTAGTATCGTGCAAACACCGATAGTTATCGGTTGATTAAAGGTTAAGCATACACCGATATTTATCGGTTGTTAAATATAAACATGCACCGGTTGACATTGGTTATTAATATGCATCGTTTGTTAGTTATATAATTAGCAAAGGAGCACGATCAAGTAATGTCTTGATCGGTCATGACCGATCAAGGCATTGCTTGGTCGTACCCCGCTTGCTATATATATATCGAATGGCATTTGTGAGAAAGGACATAGAAATTAATAAATGCTCCTCTCACCTGCCATACAAAAGAAGATAATCAGATTTATCATATAAATAGATAATACATAGATCAAGAAAATATAACTAGAATATATCTTGCACATTGAGCATCATTTACATAAGTAACAATGAAACTTTAAAGTGAAATTACAAGTAATGGGTGAAGTGCTGGTTAAAGTGGTAAGATATCTTTGCAATTCCGCTTGGAATTTCAAGGATGATATGCATTTTTCTTAAACAATGTGAAATCCTTTTGTAATTTTGCTTAGAATTGAGTCATGAGGTCATCTTAAAGTGCATAACAAAGAGTGATCTCCGCTTTGTATTGCGTGACTTTCTCAAAGTTCTGCTATGCAATACATAACTACCTCTGAATTCCGCCTTGCAATACATGGATGAGTTAAAATCCCGATCTCTAATTCATGATTTGGCTGTACCTCCACAAGGTATTACATGTCCATCTAGAAAGTTCACAAGGTAATGCACAGATTGTTCAAGTTCCACAATGCAATACAAGGCAACATGGAATCTCTGCCACTCTATACACAAGGTCATTAAAACCCTGACTTGCACTACATACTTGCATGAAATTTCAGATTTCAAATGTATGGTTACATGCAACCCCCGCCAAGTTACACATGAGCCTTCCAAAATCTCGACCCACATTACATGATGCCCTCCAAATTCCGAAATGCATTACAAGGCATCCTTGAAATTCCAAAAGTCATTACATAATCACTCAAAATTTTCTCGGTCTAATACATGACACCTCAAAAGCTTTGATTTGTAATGCACAGGGTCTTCAAAAACTTGAAAGGTAGTGTAGAAACCCTCGTAAATTCTGCTTGGAATGAAGGTTGAGAATGTATGGTAACTGTGAAATCCCGCCACATATATATGGTTGTGAAAGGGTGCAAATAAAATGTCAAGATGGGCTGACTTGAGTGTGTAATGAAGTGCAAATGTGTGATGAGGTAGAGCCGACTTGGATTAAGGTGAGTCAAACATCTAAAATCCATTCCAAACGTGAGGGGTGAATGATAAGGTGGCCAACCCCAAAGAGGCTTAGCAATGTTTTAAAACAAATTTATAACAAATTGCATTCCTCGATAGGACCGACCCCTCCTTGAACATGAGATCAATATCTTATAGTAATAAGGTGACAAACAATCATTTTCCAATCTTTCAAGTACGATTTAGACAGATTCAAAGAGCAGAGCATATTGCAAGTGTGATCTACAACATGAAGGAAGGTGGTTTTAGGGACACATAAGAGTGATTTCCAACATAGAGGGGGTGAATTTATCCAAGCAAGTCAGACTCCAAACCAAATGTCAAATGAAAAGGAGTGAGACGATTAATATTGAAGAATGAAGGGAAGTGTTGGTAGAGTGATTTTGTGTAAATTAATGATGTTGTTATTGATATTGTTTTACACAACATGAATTAGTAATGTAGGACTTGAGCTTTTATTTTATCATAAATCTTTTGCCTTGCATTTACAATTATAATTTAAGGTATTTATCTTTCTCTTGTTAGGAATGATTACAAGGAATATGATGGAAAGCGATGGAGTAAGATATCCCAACAAAATGATACAAGGAAGAGGTCAGGGATTGCTTTGCATGATGAAGAACACTACGCCATGGAGAAGGAGAAAGACTTCATAGCGTGTGAGAGATCAAGTCATCCAAGAAAGCTGATAAAGATAAAGACTACAACAACATGAAGAGATTAGAGTCCACATGTGCAATAGCTCTACAACAATGCAAAAGGAAGACATCAACAATTTCAAGAGGACCTTAACAACCAATCAAGAGGAAGAACATTACAACATAAAAGTCTCTACAATGACAAGAATATCAAGGTCAAGGACATCATGAGGATGGCAAGGATGAAGATGAAATGTGCAATGAAGCATCTCAAGCAGATAGTTTCAGAGGAGTTAATCAAAGAAACTCATCTAGTGGAGATATAAAGATGACACAATTTGGGAATATGAACCATCACAATCAGTCAAAAGGCTTAAAGATGTTGAGTATCAAGATATATTGTTGGAGATGCAAAGACTTCTTTATGATGAAGGATAAAACTTTACAAGATAAGCAAATTGATGTGGCAATTAGCCATCCAACCAATCAAGTTATTCCAAGTCAACATGTGCAATTTCATTGAACCTGGTTCACCAACAACTATAAAAGTGCAAGGCACTAAATATAATGTAACAACTCATATTTTCTCATTGGTCCTTTTCCTCAAAAGGATGTGCATTTGTAATTTTCTCATTGGATGGTATTAAATGTAAGGTGGTGGTTGTTATAAGTACCTCATCTTAGGGTTCCATTGAATTATCATGGCCATTGATTTAGAATCAATTTGGGCCCTCGATTTGTAATTGAGAAGTCTATAAAAGGTTTGACCTTTACATTTGTAAGGGGGAATGGAATAGAGAATATGTTGTTAGAAGTAGTAGCAGGAGGGGAGATCAGAAATTGTTGCCAAGACTATGTTGAAATTAATACATGATTTTAATTGAAGATATGGTAAATCTTTGTGTGTTGTTTCAACATTTTGCATGGTTTCTACTTCTCAAGTTTTAGTTAAAGTTCATTGATTTTGATGGAGAAATGTGAAGATAAGTGATGAATTCCTTGGTTCATACCATTTGTAGCTTGTTGATTACAAGTTACTTTGCATGATTAGTTTGAACCTCATTGTTGCAATAGTTCAATTGTTGATGTTCATTTGGATTTTGCCAACATTGGGTATTTGAATGAATGTTTGCATTATGAAAATCATTCACTACCTTTGGAAATCACATCAGTTTTGTGTAGTTGTCGATTATCATGGCAAAGCAAAGCTTGATTAAAGGAATTTGTCTATCCAAGCACTATCCATTATATCATTGTCCTTAGGTTCTTAGATTAGATTTCCCTAACCCTTATTCCTTTTGTCTTTTGTTTGAAGTTCAAGTTAATTTAGAATTTAAGTTCCAGCTAAGCATAAGTCCCTTTGTGATACCAACAAATCACATCATTCACTTGAGTCTATCCATTGCACGTCAAGACTTGACATTAGAGAACCTTGGGGTTGCCTTATTTGATCACATTGTTTAGCATTTGAGGTTTCTTTGTTCAAGAGAGGATAGAATACTTAGTGTTTTATTTTGTGTTGTGGAGTGTCACAAAACACACATCAACACACGCCACTTGGACTTTAGAGTTCAACATGCATATCGCACTTCAACACCATGTTTGACCATTGCTTGAGATTGGTGAAAAACATAACTTTGAAACTTGAAGGTTTCACTAGTAGGACTTTAGATTCCAATTGATGACTTTCATTTTGAACTGCAAAGTTTAAAATGCAATGTTTAAGGTAAGTCCAATTTCCTTCAATGATAGCCTCATGTATTTCTCACTTAGGCGTTTGAAATGCAACAAACACACTTGTAGGACTTCTTGACAAGGTTCATCCTCTATACAAATGCAATTAAGGGTTTAAGATTTGAGGGGGGTAATTCATGGCATCACATTTCATAATATTGAAGACAAGAGTTGGAGGATTTACTTTGAAAGTTGCAGGTTGAGTTTTGTAGGTTGAATGACAAAGATTGGAGTGCAGCTGTAGCTCAAGTGGGAGATGGAATTCTTGTAGTCTTCTCTTGCTTATTTTCCCGATTTACATCAGATTGGAGATGTTTATTTGATGTCCATGTGGTCATGCGATGGTGATTCAAAATCTATATGTATTTGGGATGCTAGATTGTAGCAAAAATCAGAGGAAGGAGATATTTTCTCTTGATTGTTCATGTTTCTAGGTGGACTGATTTTATATTAGATTTGAGGATGTTTGTAATGCCAATGGGGCTGCCATGCATTGCATTATTTCAGATTTGTATTGTACTTCCATTTTCAGGAATATTTGAATAGAAAGTAGGAGCATAGTCTTGCAAATTTTGTCTATTCCCTTGCATTTCTCAATTTCTAATGTGTTTAAACCCATATGGTTTTGAGAAATATTGTTAAAGACAAATCAATTAAGTGATTTGCATATGTGTTTGTGAGATTGAGAAGTTCCCCCTACATCAGATGTGCTGCCCAAGTGCCTTCTTGAGGTAATAAACATGAAATAGATTGTGAATCTTGCTGTTCTTTGACAACTCTAGCTCATAACATACTTCACCGATCCTCTACATAAGAGCCATAGAAGTGAGGCTTCAACTTCTTTGTGCCACTTTTCTTCAAGGAAGATTGCTTGTATGGCTGTAGATGCAAGAAGTCACCCACCACAAATATTCTCTCAACTTTTTGCCTGTTTACATGTATCTTCTTCTGATTTTGGGTACTATGAAGATTATCCTTAAGTGTCTTAAGGATGTCCAATTCTCTGAAAGGAGTCATTCCTATTTGTTCACAATGTTTGTTTGTGGATGTAAAGACCCCTGTCCTTTCTGCACTAATTTCTCAATTTGTAGAGTTTGGTATTTTGTCAAACAGTTGGCATGCATTCATTTGGGACTGATTTCTAAGTTTGCTTGTTCCAGAAATTTTAGATTTGTGCATTGTTTCCAATATTGAATAATAATGACACAACAATCACAAACTCACAACTAACTGAAATTAATTAGTTTCAAATAACATTGTATTCTGAGTTTGCAAATGAGATTCTTTAATTCATAATAGTGTGTTGCGAAAACTTATCAATAGTTCAGACTATTTATAATCAAGGAATTACACCATGTTCAGGTTTAACATACCCATTTAATGTGTCTAATTCAGAATTTCTAAAAGCAAAATCAGCTCCAGCAAACCCTAGGCACTGTCATGAACAGTCAGGCTTTGACACAGCCAGCAAGTAACCCAAGAAAGTATTAGAAATGCCTCAGAAATGAATGTCCCACCCCTCCAACTCAGCGATAGCACTCCTAACTCAAAATCCCAATCAGATATTTTATGGCGACTGGACTATTAGCAGCCAGTAGAGAAGTACGGCCCCAGCAGACTGGAAGGTTCAGCATGTACAGTCATCTATTTTGCTGCAGCAGTCAGGAACGGCTCCCCTTTGTGTAATCTCAGACCTGTACGTTTCTTTCCATGACTAGTATGGCCAACAAAGGTAGTTCAGCCCAGCAAGATGAATACTGCCCAAATAAAATGTACGGCTCTGTCAAGGGAAGTTCAACCCAGCAAAAGTACCTTTCAGCTGTGGCAGTTCACTGTACACGCTACTGTAGCGAATCACTGTTCACGTCACTGTAGCGGATTACTATTCACGCCACTGTAGCGATTCACTATTAACCATTCACTGTGCATGATAGTCTTCACTGTTTGCAGGCACCAAACAAACCCTTCAGCTTGTGTAGTCTTCACGCCAATACCCTAGCTGGAAGTACTTGCTCGATATTAAGCCATTCACACCAGACATCCTCCTGAGATATTTCCAGCAGCACAAAATATTTAGAATGCCAATATTTCCCAGACCCAGTCTCTCACAGGCTTAGGAAATGTCACTAATGAGGGATTTCGTCCTCAATCCTCAAAAGCCAGAAATATTTCCAGAACTAATTCTAGAAACACAGAAACCAAGAAACACAATTTCCAAGATATCCCCATCAGCTCTTCAAACTCTTATTTATAACTCCAATTGGGCATGATTTCCAAAGCACCGTCAATGTGGGATAAAAGAACGATATAATAAAATATTAATATCCCTTTATGTCTGGACAATGAAAGGGAACTTTTAATTTTTCCCTTAAAACATTAGTCCCAATATTAAATAATCAGTAAAGTTAAAATTTAAATTTAACTTTAGGAACTTAAAAATTGAATCGCCCAATTAATTAATGGCTCACTAAATTGGCAAACCTGATGAAGAATTAAATACACCAAAAATACTGACATCCAAAAATGTTTCAAATATTTCAAGTCGTTGAGCCGCAGCTGACTTACTATAAATAGTAAGTATCTGGAAACCTTGCCAAAACACCTCCGATTGGCCTATAACTGAAAATGCCTAGGCCAAATCCCTCATTGATCCCTATAAAGTCTAGGTTAGCCCTCAGAACTGTGAGATTTTGCCAAGATCAAGAGCTCAATGAAATGTACAAAATAGAGACATAATATGGGACAAGAATAAACTATATTCTCATCAATAGAAAATGATCAATAACAATGATTCAATGGTTCAATAGTTACATACAATGTAGATGAGCTTGTTTATATAGGCAAGGCTAGGGATATGTGAGCACACAAACATGACATGTGGCTCAATAAGAAACAAGGGTAGGTAGGAAATAGGTGTGGGTAGGTAGGAGAAATAATATAATAGTCCACATGAGGTGGATCACCCACTGAATGTGGAGTGTAACAACAAGAGTGGAGTGTAACAAAAAGATCAACACCATAAAAGGTGGAATTTCTCCTACACACACTATCCCAATGTGGCACAAACACCCAAGTGTCTCATACCCAAACTACTATGAAAATGCATTATCCTAAGTAAACTTAAGTAAGTGTAATAATATCCATTATGAATAATTATTTACACCAACAAGAACCAAGTCCACCCATTTGTTCACAATGTTTGTTTGACCATTGGTTTGAGGATGGTAATTGGTACTTGGGGTCGATTCCATGCCAACTAACTTGAATAGCTTTTGACAAAAAGCACTGAGAAACCTGCTATCCCTTTCATTGAGTATATTTGTAGGCAATCCATGGAGTCTAAGTGCCTCCCTAAAGAATAACTTTGCAACTTGCAGTGCCTTCTACTTTGATGAAATGGCATAGAAGTGTGCAAACTTGGTACACCAATCAACTACTACAAAGATACAATCTCTGCATTGCACCTTCGATGGACTTGTGATAAAATCCATGAGTATACTTTCCCACTTATGTGTGGGAATGGGTAAAGGTTGTAGAATCTTTCGAGAAAGTGTGTTCTACTGACAAGTCAAACAATCATGCACATGTGACAATACATCATCCTTGAGACCTGTTGAGCGGTGTTTTGTGACTACACCAACATAGAATAAAGTTTCCCAACGGTTACCTTATCCTCTCTTGATCAAAGTCAAAAGTATGCTACGATTGCAAGAAGATCATACGATGACTCCAAGGTTCCAACCGTGTACTAGCGACTTTATGTGGATATTGGCTCGTGTGGTTGATTTTGCTGGTAATCCAAGTGGACTTACGCACAGTTTGAAGAAGTCTTAGACAAATTTATAACTTTCAAGGAGATTTTTCGTGGATGATTTTGCTATGAAATAACTCTTTTTTGGGACTTTTCGATTGGAAAATGCTGAAAGTAAAGTAGGAAGGGTTTAGGAAAAATACTCTAAATCTAAGAACTCAATAGATAGCAATGCTTCGGATGAGATCAACCACACTTCACTTCGCCATTAGAAGACAACTAAATGAAGCGGGTGCAATCTTAGAAGGTTGTGTTTGAAAGATTTTAAACCATTGATGAACACCATCAGAGAACAATGTTCATCCCACGATTTAGATTAAGTGCACACATAGATAGCTCAGTCCAACCTTGCACTGTAGATAAAAATTATCTAGCAACAAAAGGTATGAGCAAGTGATCTTCACCTTAAACACTGCAATCAACCTTGTTCATCTAAATGCTTAAAATAAATAAATTTAAGTGAGGAAAGTGAAACCATGCAAGCTACAAAATAGCACAAGTGTATACCATCAAAGAACAATATATCACTGTTTATTACTTCAATAGCTTATTGCAACAATTTCATACAATCTCCCCCCTTTACAAATGAAGGGGTGACCCCCTTTTATAGGCCTCCAGGAGGAAAATGGACGTCTTAGATTACAAATTGATCAACGACCAAGATTGCACATGCAAACCCTAACCAATAAATTCCCAGGTTCATGACGTCACATAGTGGGAATAATCATTAATGATGCATCATGTCCATTATCAATTAACTACTCTTTGCTTAAAATGGTGCCCAAAATACAATAATTATCCATTACATTAAAAAATCGCCCATTATGTAATTAATGCACCATCATCTCTAAATTCGGCCAACATGCAATAAATGCTCCATTATCTCATTAAACATGACGACTGCCATGCATTGAACCAGTCGCCACTTGGTCAAACATTCCAATACTGAATGCGCCACCATGTCCTCATGCGATCAAAAGATTCTCGTCCAAAAATGGACGACCATTATCTTGTTCATTCCAATTCTCCTATGGAGACACTTGGCACATTCTCCAGCTCGAATTCCAGCAAGGAAATATCTTCTTCACACTTGGAGAAAATCTTCTCCCAAGTTGGCGCCGCTTCCTGAATTTTTTGCATTGTACCAGAGAACAAGGAAACATTTTCTAGATGTCCTTTGGAAAAGGATTCCACAAAGAATAACTCGTGCAACCTGTCCTTTAGGAAGTCAACTGTCAGCTCTTCATCAATCAATCTTCTTGCAAATAATGCTTCAACTACAATATGGATTTCTTCTTGAATTTTCCTGACTGATTCCTTTGGTGATGTTGACTCTTTGCTGAATCTTTCAAAGGATTCCTTCCCAGTGCAGACGACATAAAACCATTGTGGGAAGCCATAAATTTCATTCTCTTGGACAACTTTCCCATCAATCAAAGTTTGCCTAGGAACCCTCATTAGTGCTCTTAGTCGTGGAATAGTCTAATCCTCATAAATATGCACATCTTCCCATGAACTATCCGTAGTCTCTAGCCTGCTCAGGATGGCATGAATTCTCCAGTGGAATTGAGTCAAGTCATCAATAAATTTTCCAGTTGAAGTGAAGACGTCCTCCACCCATTCCTTAGAACATTGAGCTCTTCTCCTTATTTCTTCAACACCATCAACAAATTCTTTGGGAAGAGAAGAGGGAAGAACAAAGAATGGATCTTCCTCTCTGAGTGGATGTTTTAGGTTTCACACATATTTACACAATGCCTTATTTTCGCTCTTCAGCCTCTTATTCTTTTCCTTCATCTTCTTCATTTGCTCTTTCAGTGCCAAAGAAGATTCATCAAAATCTTCCACCACTTGTGCCATGGAAGCACACCCCAAATTGACTTCTCTGATCTCATATTCATCAAGCGTGATTTCACTTTTATCCTTTTCCACCTTAGGCACAGCTAAATGTAGTGTTTTGGATCCTGTCTCATCTCTTGTAATTTTGGAAAACTTCCTAGCTGCCTTATTCTCTATTGGTTTATCTATTCTGCTCAGAAGTTCTTCCAATTCTTGTGCAGGATCCATATCTTCCTCTAGCTCCTTTCTCATTCTTTCCTTTAGCCAATCTAGAGTGGTTGTTGGTTGATCCTGTACTTCCATCTACACCTATTCCTGCGAAACTTCCTCTAAGTCTCCAAGAATTGTTTCTATGAAACTATCTTGATCTTGCTGTTTTGGATTGGGAGGAAGTTCTTGCCTTTGATTCTCTTGCTGAATAGGTCGATGGGAAGCACCGATGCTGAGAATATCTTGCGCTTATGCATTGTCAAGAATATTTTCTAGTGGCTGGCTCCTTGCATCTTCCTGTGCAAACATCTCAACTTCGTGCACACTAGAAGAACTGGTCGGTGATTGTGCTTCCTCTATCCTTGGCCTTTTTTGCTGCAGCTCCTTCGACTGGATTTGTTTTCTATTCTTTGTTTGTGACTCCCTAGGAACATTTTTCTCTTTCCTTTGTTCTGTTCCTTCTTGTGGAATTTCCCCTTCTCCATGTTGGGCTTTTGATGATCCCTCTGTTGCTTTGCTATGGGAATCTAGGTCTCTCATCAACTGGTAAGTCAGGCGAGCATTACTTGCCTTTAACTTCGTGATGTGCTGTTCAACCTAGTGCCTAGTGAATTTTAGGATTGGCCTGCTTAAAACATTCAGATCATCAACTTTTGGCTCTGACCAATCCGGAGCTTGAATAGACCTATCCTTCAAACTTTCATATTCTGGTTGAACCACATTTTCATCTTTCTTAACTTGATCTGACACTTGAATTACTTCACAAAATCTTATCATGTCAAGGGACAATCTGGAGAACATTCTCTTCCTGACCTCAAAGTCGTCCTCGACATTGGCCCAGTAATCCTCCAGCTGAATTTTATGCTTGTGCTTCACCCCGACAACCTTATCGATCTTATTGTATCGGTCTAAGAATGACCTTGCCATATGGAATGTCAAGTGATAGAATAAGAGTTCCTCTTCACACTTTTTTGCCGTTGCCAATGTCAGACACACTTCTTTGTAATCTCTTATGACAATTTGAAATTCAATTGATAGCTTTTTCTTCTTCTTTTGGATTTTATCGTAGGCGGTCAACTGCCTTGTCACCTCCAGCAACACCATCTTGATTGTTGGATACTTTGGCAACTTATACGGCTGATCAAAAAACCCTTGGACCCGGATGTAAGTGAATTTTGGAAATTGTATATACCAGGCTCCATACTTCTTTATCAGCTTTCTAGCCTCTTGCAACAACCTTGTGTGGAGTCCACCTTGTAACAATCTGGTTACGTGCATTGTAAAGGTTTCGTTAACTAACTTGTAAGTAGTATTATACAAGTACAATTGCGGATAGCACTCGTGGGCTTTCAACTGTCTTGGTCCACATCCCATGGGTCCCTTCCTTGATAAGCCATTGAATTTGCCATTCTTGCCAGCGAGTATATAACATATGAACTCATATAAAAAGATTTGTTTGCTTTTGTTTCAAATTCTTTATCTGCTCATGCAAGTAGTGGCTGATCAATTTTGCCTAATCTACTATTCCATCGCCTTCCATTACTTCATTGATGAAGAAAAACATCCAAGTTTTGAATAACCTCTAAGAGTGGCAATTCTTCCCCACTCAGTGTGAATTGTGCCGACATCTCTGGAATCAAACATCTTCTCTATGCACCTAAAGAAACCCGCCTTCACCTCATCATCCTGAATCGGTGTCACTCTACCCGGTCTAGCTTTGTACCACTTAGGATTCAAGGCAAAGGCAGCCATATGCAAAGGAGTGTTCAACTTGTCCCATCTACGCTGAATGATAGGCCGGATTTGCTCATTGTAGAATGCTAGAGAGGGGTCCTTCACTCGCACAACAACCCTCATCTCGTCAAGCATAGAGTCAATGCACTCATACACCTCCCCAAGGTTAGGTGCATCCCCATCCCCATATATGATCACCTGGAATACTAGAGAAATGATGGAGACAATGTATTTCGCATCAATCCAAAACACATCACTCTTCACTATCTCCTTCACCCTTCTCCGCTGCTCTGTCTTGGCCTCAACCCACCTATTCCACTCATTAGTCATAACCATGAGTTGCAATGCCTCTTGCAACTCAATCATTCTCTCCAAGAGAATGAAATAGGATGCGTATCTGGTCTCAACTAGTTTCAAGAACTCCTTTGCGAAGGTCCTGAAGAGTGCATGTGAAGTGTGGTGGTTGCAGACATCTGCACATCTCTCGCATCGGTGACCACTCCTCTAATCCAGTCAATTTTCCCCATGTCCTCGAGTGCATTGTTCATGGCATGCACACAACATGGGGTCCATCAAATGTGTCTATAGGCTGCCTCAATGAGTCTCCCTGCTGCTCTACACACATGGGTTGCATCTGTCACTACTTGGACCACATTTTGTGGCCCGACCTCCTCAATAGCCTCCCTGAGGACCTTAAACTGAAAATCAGCATCTTTGCGATGCCCTGTACAATCAATTGGTCTAAGGAAGTATGGGCCCTCTGCACATGTGACCGTGATGTTGATGAGTGGATGATGGCTAATGTCCGTCCACCCATCCATAACTATGCTGCACCCCGATGCCACCCAACATGCCTTCATCTTCTCCATCAAAAATATTGATCTTGGAATAACATTTATCCAAGATCGAGGTCCTCATTTTCGTCTCACCTGGTGGCACATAAGATGTTCCTCCCTTCACCATCGTAGCCATCATCTCCCTATAATAAGGAGACCGTGTAACATGAAATGGAATGCCATTGGCAAAGAAGAACTTGCCAATGGATTCATCTATCTCATCTCTTAGCTGCACATTAAACATATTAGCAATGGGGTTACTCTGTGGTGTTTGCAACCTACATTTCCCTGCCCTGGTGGCATCGAAAGTGGAAGTGGATGGAGATCCAAACATCATTCCTCCCATTTGCGAAGCATGAGAAGTATGTGGTGGATTCTGGCTGTGCTGAAGGGCTGCCCTAGCAGACAAAGTAGTAGGCATTGAAATATTTGTGTCATCTGGAACCCTCCAAAGCCTATTAAACTCAATTCTGTACTTTATATTTTTAGCTTCCTCCAAAAACTTACAATGTCTCACACCTTTTCATGTCCAAAAAAGAAAGTGTGCATTCACCCTACTGATGCTACCAAACCATTCAGTGTCACAAATGTTGCACTTCCACTTCCTTGTTCTCCCACCTGAATGTGATGTGCCTTGTATTGATATTCTTGAAGCAAACTGTTTGAGAGGAGACTTAGGATCAAAAGGACCCCTAGCATACGGTGCCAACAACTCTTAAGGGCAATCTGTACTAGCTGGTGCACTCGCCATAGAACTAGATTGGGCTCCAGGATCAGCCCCATGGTCACCCCCCTCATTTTTCAGGTTCAAATTCTGAATCATTCTCACTATGAGAATGGATTTCCATCTCATCCTCACTCATGCCTTGGGAGCTCATTGTGAAATTGACACTGCATTTCACAAAATAAAAATAAAAATAAAATCAGCCTAGTTTAACAAATAAATTTATTTTCCTATTCATCTCAAAATGAGATTTGATGTTGAATCTTGAGGGCATCATTTTGCCCTCAAAATTCAACATCAAATTTTATTATTTTTTATTTTTATTTTTAAATTTAAAAAATCATAAATTGTAAATTTTATTTTCCAAATTGAAATTTTTTTAATTTAAAAATAAAAATAAAAATAATAAAATTTGATGTTGAATCTTGAGAGCAAAATGATGAATGATTCATTCATCATTTTGCCCTCAAGATTCAACATCAAATCTCATTTTGAGATGAATAGGAAAAAAACAAACAAATTTAAAGCGTAACAAACAAAGAACCAAAAATGACATTGAAAATCTGAAAATAAAACCAAAAAAAAAAGAAAAACCCTACCTTGTGCTTGAAAAATCTCTGCAAAATGCAGTAGAATCTTCTTCCTCCTCTTCTTCTTGCTTCTTCTCACTCTTTCAATCAGTCTTCTACAAGTTTTCCTCCTCTTCAGCTTGCTGGAAAAAAAAATCAGTCTTTCAAAATGAGAGAGAAATCAACAAAAAACATGGTTTTGTGCTGTTTTGGGGGAAAGGGTGGGGCCCACGTCCAATTAGGGTTACCCACTAACCCCCAAAAATGTCACTTTTAAAAAAAAATTTAATTTCAAAACTTGCATTTCACGTGGGGCGACGGGAGACGTTTGGGTGTCTCCTTGTCCCTCGAGAGAAGTGCGAACGTCTCCCAAGGAGACGTGGAGACTTGCAGACGTCTCCCAAGGAGACTTGAGGACGTCTCCATGTCTCCACGTTTCCTTGGGGGGCGTCTCCCCGTCTCCGACGGTGCTTTGGTGGCAGGATGGCGGGGGACGTTGCGTTCCTGTCCCCCTGTCTCGGACACGTCCCCATCTCCGAGACGCGGGCAAAAAGGGGGGGGACGCGTCCCCGTGGAACATTGGGGACGTCTTCGAGACGCCGGCAAAAAGGGGGGGGACGCGTCCCCGTGGAACACTGGGGACGTCTCCGAGACGCGGGCAAAAAGGGGGGGGGATGCGTCCCCGTGGAACACTGGAGCAACCTCATGCTAATGAGAGTCATGTGTGATGCCAACATCATCTTCATTTGCCCTAAACAATGCAAAATAATTAGGAGCTTGGACTCCATCTTGCTTGATCGTCCAACGATCACTATCATACTTCACCTTGTCCTTATAATCATCCTATCCCCAATTGTGGCCTTAAACATTATTAAAGACAAATTGGGCAATGTCTTTTAACATCTTTAGGAGTCTTCTTTACTTGTCCATTAACTTGCAAGGCTGCCAAATGGAGGGCAACTTTTCTTGAGAAGCTAGTGAAGACCTATTTATTATTTTCAAAAAGAATTTTTGTTCTTTGCATTCCAAAGAAACCATAAACCTTAGCTAGCAATACTAACCAAAGTGTAGACTAAAATTTGATAAATTTAACCTTGCATAACAGAAATCTAAAGAGAATATTAAACCATTCAATTCTATCATTTTGGGAAAAATGATTTAGTTAGAAAGGAAACAATTCTACTCACTTTACATAAGATAAATTAAACACGACTAATCAACTCATCTAAACCACAAACCAGACATTTATTAAGATAGGAAAAACCAAAATTAACAAGCTTTTAAAATATCATTAGCCATTTAAAGAATGATTTCGTGGGTTACTAATAGGGAGACTTCATAATTTTGTTTCTTTTAGCTCAACAATCAATAGGCAATAAGCCCCCAATATGTAATTAAGCTTGTGCATCAGTGCTTTAGTATATGAAATGAAGGAATATACATACTAGTTTCTAGAATGATTCCATAGAGATAGGGCAAAAGCTCCTTCCACTCAACATGTTTAGGATCTCTCCTCACCAATGATTACAGCCACACATGTGAAAATGAACAAGAGAATGATGAACTAAATGACCAAAAGATGAACTCCTTAAATTAATCAAGCATAAGACCAATCGAGAGACCATTTGGTAAATAAAAATGCGCAAGCCCACCAAACGGTCAATCAAGAGATCCCCCCCTTAGCAAAATATGATGATGGCACTTTATACTTGGTGCATGTACAATTGTCATTTGCCAAATCTTCAATAGCGGATGTGATCTTAGTTAATTACAAATATAGGCCAAAAATATTGGATGTATGAAACAACAATTGTGGAAAATTCACACTTTAATAAAGATACTAGAAAAGGGTCTTGCATGAGCCAAACAGAACCTCAAAAGGTCTCAAAATTGCAATTTCTTGAAAATCCAGTCACCAACATTGTCCAGTCACCAACATTGTGAATCATTTGCACCACTGCAAAGCTCTTAAAAAATTAACCAATATAAAAAATTGCTTGAAAATTAGAGTCCAAATGCCCATGAGCGGAGCTTACAAACATGTGCCAAAATAAAATTACCAATGGTGAAGGATCTTGGTTCAAGGGATGCCAATAATGATGTTAGTAAATACAAATTGACAAAATATGGGAAAATGGATGAAATATTTTGTTAGAGCCAATGAAACCCAGTGACGCATTTCCGGCAAAATACTAGCTGTTTCAGAAACAGAAACTGGTCCAGGGACAGGGGGATGGCAGGGGACGTTTCCCTGCCATTTCGAAATCCAAAAAAATTTGCAGAAACATTTCTTGTTAGGGGGGATGACAGAGGAAACTTGGGGGGACGTCTGGCCGTCTCGGGAATGGCCCGGGACATCTCAGATGTCCCCCGACTGTCCCGGGGATGACTGCTTGCTGCCTCCATTTCACACTCATTTGAAAAAAAAAGTCACCCAGCTTTGAAACTGATCAAAGGTAACAGTACATGCATCCCATATTAGGATAATTGAAGAAAAACTTTCATTCTCCCTATGAGAAAAGCCTTTCAAATCTACTAAAAGTAAACAGACCTTCATGTCAGACCTTCACAGTAACATGCTTTGGGTTAATAATTTATCAGAAATAAGTGTTCAGTCTGAATCCTTCTAGGTAAGTCATATGTTTTTGTTTTGATCTGCAATTTCTGCAGTTAAAAGGGATGAAAGTTCAGTCTTAGAGACAATTTCACTAACTAAATAATAAATAACAATTGTACGCCCACTAATATGTACTATTTCCTTTGTTGTCATAATATATTATAATTTATTAGAGAAAGACTGAAATGATAATGACCAGCTGAAAAGGAGCACCGAGTAGTAATCCACAAAAGGAGGTACAATTCATGACAAATATCCAGAAAAGAATCTACCAAAGAAATATGGCATTTTGATATTCATATTTACATGCATGTTGACAGTGATTCCAAATTCAATGAATTATATTTATAATATGAATTTTAACTCTCATTTCAACTCAATTATTATGTATAATGTATATGATAAGTGATTTAAATTTTAGATTTATCAAGTTACATTGTTTTTTTTTTGATAGGTAATAGGCCGTAGCCGCAATATTTTGAATTATTATTATTATTATTATTATGTTTGATTAGATTTGACCCAAGACCTTCCCCATTCTATTGAAGGCCAAGTGTCACAACTTAGAATTCCACTTTAGATGTCCCTATTGGGAATTGAACTTGGGTCTCCACAGTGAGAACCCAGTGTTTTAACTAGTTAAGCTCAACCCCTTTGACTATCAAGTTACATTGTTATCATATCAATATATTTGAAATTTCCTTGTATGTTTTAAATTTTCCCTATTTTTATATAGCCGTCCCCTTTGTTGTCCCCTCCGTCCCCAAAAATGGCAAAAAAAAAAATCCTTCCTAGAAACCCGTCCCCCTGTCCCCCCGTCCCCCCATCTCGGAAACTCGGGGTAACATAGGTTAGAGCTCAATATTGTTGTTGTTTGCCCTCAAAACTAAATCAATGAAAATCACCTTCTCTAGGTACAAAACCACTTTCTGTATGGCACAATACTACTTTAACACCCTTGGGTACTTGATAAAGGCTGTAATCTTAGAGAGGGTAGGTTTTTATACCACTAGTGATAGTCAGGGAAATCGTCAAACTTGTAAGGCTGCATTGAACGGGGTTGACCTTGGCTGGTTATGAACTGGGTGGCCCATGCTAAAACATGTTTTTGTGTAGGTCTTGCCACTTGTTATATAGGTATGGTGTTTTTTGGGGATCATTATCGAGGTACTCTCGAACTCTTGGATATATAAAAACTATAGAAAAAACATAAAACAAATTTTTATATACCTTATGTATGCCACTTGTGTAAGGATTACATAGAGAACATTCCTTAGAGGTGCTGCAGCAATGGTACAATCCATACAAAAAGGAGAAGAAAGTTTTTGTACAGCTTTGCAAACAAAATTGTCAAAAATGAATGAATGAATAGGCAATCCTAGGGTTTCGAGGTGGTACAAACCCAATGGCATTTTTTAAGCTGGTCCAAAGTGCACCAAAAACCTAGTGACCTATGGATGCCCGCAAGAAACTAAGTTCCTCAAATTCTTGCAAACCTCACTTATGAAGTTTGTCTTAGATGGAACAAAAGGCAAAACTAGTAATATTAGATCCTCTGGACACAATTAAGTATTTCGAGAGCTACTCCATCATTATTCACTTCATGAACTTGCAAAACAATGGCACACACAAGCCTTTGATCCTCAATGGAGATGGGAAAGCCTTGAATCACCTCTACCCTCTAATACCATGTAATCTAGCAATAGAGCAACGAAATCCAAAATCTTGATAATACAAACAAGTCACAAAAGCCAAATTACACATGAAAATTGAAGATTGAAATTGCTACACGTGACTCTTCCTTTGGAATGAGATGCAATTGCAATGTACAAGATGAGTATAAGATGGATTGCTTGTTCAAGAGTGAGCTATAAGTGTATATATATAGGATATGACACCAATAGATGGGTGTGCACAATCATTGTGATATAAGGGGAAAATACAATGCTATAGTACAAGTCTCCACAAAGTACAAAAGTACAAACATCTTTATTAGATGCATATTACCTCCTTAAGAAGATGCCTACTATTGTTCAAGGAAGATAACAGCTATCCAAGTAGATACATACATAAGTAAGCTTATCCTAGGTGCGCACTAGTGCAATAAAATAATTAATTAAATGTAAGAAAATAAAAATACATCAACAAACCTTTTCAGAACATGAAATATCCCCAACTCTTTTGATGTAGATTTGGCAAGTTCCCATGCCTTCCAAATGGACCCGAAAATTGGGAACCTCTAGGATTGATCCTCAATAGGAGCAAATAAAATCTAGCAAAGATAAGTTTTTCCATTTAGATTTCTGTTTAGGGAAACTAGAACACATTTAGGGCAAGATCACCAATAGATAATATAGTTCCAATAACCGTCACCTTATTGTCATGTTGACCCCCCAATAGCCGTCATAGTGAAAACACCATAATAAATTTGTTTTGTACCAATAGCCGATCATTTTTTGTAATTAATTGGTCCATTTGTGCACCACTATTGGAACATTTGTGCACCACTATTGGGACATTTGTCAACAAGTACTAGCGATTTTGAGTTGACGGTTACTAGAACATCTTTAGTTAGGTATCGGGCGACACTTTGAAATGTGTACTTTTTGACCTTTGTGCGCATAACTGATTCCACAGAGTGCATCGTTACTACCTAGAAGCCAGATCAATAGCTATAAGCAGTTAAGTCGCATACGAAGACAACTAAAAAAAAATCAAAATCTGATGTACCGTTTAGGATCTGTGGGTGCGCAAAGTTAGCTATGACGGCTATTGGTGCTCTTCCCCTATTCATTAGGAGAACTTTCCATGGCACATTACTGACGAGAGTGGATAATCCATTTTATTGCTAGAGAGACCCAATGGAGAAAAAAGATGCTGCCAATCTTAACAGGTTTGTTGCACAAATCTTAAGAGACATAATGTCACTTCCTTGACAAGAAGAGTAACATACCATGTTAGAAGATAAAGTTTACTAACATACTTGAAGTCTTCTTGCAAGAGATAGAAGCTAGCTACTCAAAATCTTATTCATCACCCATTTCCAAACTTGTTTGAAAGAAGGGTATAATGCAAAGGGTATTCCCAAACATCTGATTAATTTACTAGGGCCACTTAGGACCACTGATTTTGAATAACCACTTCGCAGGAGAATTAGAGCAGCAAAGGATCTTAGATGGAGATTTCAGACCTAGATGCAAGACAATACAAAGATAGTCCATTTCTTGATTTTTCAAAGTTTTGTTGTTCTGGAAAAAGGGAATAGTGACTAGCAATTGGAGCAAAAATAAACATTGTAGGAGTAAGTGGACAACCCTATGTCATGGATCTTTGCAATGGGAAAAGGGTTGGACAATTCACCACTGACACAAACTTTATTAGAGGCATCAACAAAAGAGACTTGCACATATTTGCCAAATTTCTTTCCAAATCCCAGAGCTCTTATAATCATCAGGATGAAGATCCATTCTATTATTTCATATGTGTTTCCAAGTCTACGAAGGTCATGCCAATATTCTGCTTTGAATCCTTAGCCTATCACATTCCTTTCCAAGTAGGAGTAATGTTTTCTAGAAATATCTCCCCTTTGCAAACCCAGTTTTGGAGGAGGGCACAATTATAGAAAGAGTGTTTTTGATCCTAAGAGTGATAATTTTGGGAACAATCTTATAGGAAATTTAACTATTTTATGAGTCTCCAATTCTTGATTTGAGTGATATATCCCTCTTTGGGAAGCAGCTTGATCACCAATTTGTTACCCAAGGTCCCAATAGAAGTAGCTTTGTTACAAGTATTTAGGAGACCAGGGCTGATCCAATCTTGGTTCCTTTTGTAGAATTTATCAAACTTAGAAATAACATTTTTGGCCCTGAAGACATCATGCCTATGTTCCTCTTATAGATGGCCGTAGGGAGAACAATCGGAGCTGACAACATAATTGGTCCATTTATGGTGAACAAATATAGAGGAGCCATCCCTGCCTTTGTTATGACTGATTGAGAAAAACCTAGCACTAGGCCAAATATATTTGCGAGCACACTCTAGATCAAAACTAATAGATCTTATTTCCTGAAGTAGCAGTATATCCAAATTCTACCTCATTATAAAAATTCCTGTCAAAAAACCTTTTGTCATTGGCTTCAAACCCTCTCACATTCCAGTTGATAATCTTAATAAAAAATGGGGTCAAGAGGGTTATTGAATGAGGTAGGGGTGGGGGGATTCGACTCTTTTCCTTTACTATAAGGGTCCTTAATCCCCACCTTAGCTGCTATCAACATATTATTTCTACACTGGCTTCTGAATTTCACTATTTGCAGGACAAGGACCACTCTGATCAACAAGCATTTTTTGCCTTTCAAAAATGAGGGGTTTCTTGCCATTTCATGAATAATCAGAACTTGAGAGGCTCTGGTACTTTCAGCCAAAGAAGAAGGATGGACAACCTGGCAAGAGCTAGGAAGGTTCTCAGGGTTGTAGTTAAGCTATCCAAACCTCTTTTATTACAATAACCTGATTTTCCCAGCTCTCAAGGGGTTTCTTCTGGAGTGTAGTAGATGAGGCAATATTACTAGCTAGGTTACTATTCACTACTGAAATAACCTCATATTCATCCTGGTTTACAACACTATTGGGAACACTACTATTTAAATCAATAGAAGACAATTTAAGTTCAGAATCCTTATCAGTCATATCTAGGCCAGAGTCATAAGCAGCCAAAGAGCCCTTGAATTCCTGTAATTGCCCTCCTAGGTTTTCTCTTTATAAGAGGGCAATCTTTCCTGTAATTGCCCTCCTATGTTTCAACTTTTGAGGGAGTAAAATTGACAAATGTGGTGGCAGATTACACAACTGAATCCATATGGGAGCTGACTAACACAACATCCTCAAGCGTAATGATAGGACCTTGTGAAGAAGTTCTAAACATAAAGCAATTGACTTTCCAAACTTTTCTTGCAGTCACTCTTTTCTGAATGTTTCCTTTCTTTAAAACAAAGAAAGATAATTCATTTTTGCAACAATCTACAAGACATACAAGCCACCACAAACTATCCCTATCCAGTAATCGTAAAACTTCCTCGATTGTCGCACTTCCAGAGTCGAGCAAATGAAGAAAATACCAACTTTTTGAAATCATTGTTCATCATTATCAGTCACAGTTTTCATAGCTTCCCTCGATTTTAGGGCATCCAGAGTCAAGAAACTGAAGAAAATCCCAACTTTTTGAAATCTTTGCTCCTCATTATCAATGGGAGTTTTCATGGCTTCATTAGGATTCTTGGAAATGATAATTGAGGCCTTACATTTCTTTCCTTTTGCTTCGATCTGTGCTTGAACAAGCCCTTCTTCTTGCTCAAGCACTTCAAATCCAGAACCTACAGGAATCCCCACATTTTCGTCACTCACAAAAACATGGCTAAATATTTTAGCCACTCCAGAATTATCATTTCCAACTGAGTTATTGTTTGCCATGGCATCAATGAAATCTATCCCATCTCGAACATTCAGTCAGATTTCACCGTACCACCACTAATCGTCTCACGCTACCAATAAGAAGAAATACAAATTTGTTGATTTCAGCCTATACAGAATGGAACTGCCAAAATCAAGTAGACAACAATTTTTGAAACAAACACACGAAATATTCTAATTCTAACAAAAAAACTAATGCACACTATTATAAAGAAGATTCAGAAGACCAAGGAGCAGCAAGGAGGGCAGAAATGGGGAATGACTCTTTGTCTCCATCACCAAAGCTCTTCTTGCTGCTCTTCCATTCCTGATTTTTTTATAGAATTGTAGTATCTATAACTGTATAACATGACACCCAGGTCAAGTTTTCTTCAAAAAACACATGACCAACCTAGTTGATCTAGATGATCCTTCTAGAGCTTCCCATACAAAGGTAACAGTTTATCAAAGATAAACAGGCGAGTACCTCTTAGATGACAAAACAAACTATGAAGGGAGGCAATTAGATCTTCTTACAAATTGTCAAAGATCCTCAAAATTTTATAGTACAATAGGGCTCATCAAAATGAAGCAATCCTATATCTCTAGCTTTTAAGGAGAGCACAAGTAAGAAATGTTGCCCTCATTTGGGATATAGGATATTAGTCTCAACAAGTATTTAATCAGATCATACACTTAATTGATCTAAAGGGTTCACAGAACCTCACAAATAGTGATGTTCATGACTTAAATTTTAAATGACCTTTGAGATCTTCAACAATATACTATCAGGAAATGGACATTTGTGGACCACAAATAGTCTGTTTGTAGAAACTTTCCTTAAATACCATGAGAAATCAGGCTGCTTACTTAATTCTTGAATCGAATTAGAGGGACTGGATTCTGGTTCTACTATGATGCATTTCCTTTTTTGATCAATCCAATTTAGATGTCACACAAGTTGGAGATAAATTATATTATTATATATTTCCTTTGTTTTTCCTTCAAACATCATTCAATTATTGTGTATGAGTTTGGTATATTTATTGTACACTCTCCATTTGCATATAAATATTTTTATGTTGGTTCTATAGATTGCTTAAAGGGCGCAGTTTTCCTGGTAAAGTTCTTTTGAGCCGAAAAACTGAGGATGCAGTCAATGCTGATTCATCTGAACCTACTTCAACCACTGGCATAAGTGGCTTAGAAAATGAATTAGGGACAAGCCAAAGTTCAGAGGGGGCAGCCAAGGTTTTCATTTTTATCCCTAGATCTTATTTTTATCTGTTCATTTTTGTTAAGCCTGGCTTGCTATGAGGCTTTAGTAGAACTGAGTGCCAAGAGTGTTGCATAGAATGTTTCAATTATTGTCTTTGCACCCTGTTAGTTTCAGCATAGAGTCTGATTAGTTTTATGGTTGGGCTTAGCTTTTTTCTGAGTTTCTTTAAATGTATTGTTATAGAGAGATTCTCACAGTGATGGCAGTGCAACAAGTTATGCAACTGAAGAAAAATCAGCTCCATCTTTTAATAATGAAGATTATAAAGCCACCGAATTCCAGAAATCAAACTCTGGTGCCAGATCAACAGATTCAACACGCATTGCAAAGTTTGTGAAAGAGTTATCTTCTTCAACTGTTGAATTAGGTACTCCATCTCTATTTTCATTTGTTTGGAAGCACATTCTCAAAAATTTCATTCTCAAAAATTTCTGTAGTCGGTTGTATAATTTACATCCTTTATATGCTTTTTAGTTTTTAGTTTTATTGATGAAGGAAATGCCAATTTTAAGTAATGATCCAATATTATAATGTAGTTGCATTATTGCAATGAAAAAGAAAATGACAACGATTAAATAATGAAAGTGACAATTCTTTCATTTGTTTTGTTATTATCTGTTCTTTTCTCATCATGCTATTTTATAAAGTTTAGCTTATTGACTATTTTATTCTCTTTTACACACACAATAACGTATTCTACTTATACCACTGCCATCTTTACCTGTATTTATGAGATAAAACCAGAAATATAACGTTATTATTTGGTAAAATAGATGGTAACATTGTGGTGGCAACATTCAAAGAGACTTAAGATAAAAAGGTCAGGGTCAGTTTCTGAAGGATGGTACCTGTATTTATGAGATATAACCAAGGCTATTGTTTTATATTCTTTGTTAAACACATCCTCATCATATGAAGATACATGCACTTTGATGGAGGCATTTTTGGACTTTGTCATACATCTTTCTTGAGGCATTTTCCTTAAGCTCTAGTCTCAATTTTTTTTTGTGTTCTCAACATCACTTGGCTGCAATAATTCACCCTTTTTATTGATCCCACATACATGATCAGTCGACGAAGCCTGTAAAACAATGTTGCTTTCTTCTCATTTAGTTTTTGCTTATTTAGGAGGTCTTGTAACCTATAAACCCATTGAAATCAATTTGTTTTCAGTCAACTAGTTTTTAATCTTCTCAATTTTGTGCTCAAATAATCTTTTTGATAACTCATGAGCTATAGGCGAGACATCCTGCTTTTTCCTCCAAATGGCCAAGAAGTTATTAAGTAAAAATAAAATTATTGCTCATTAATAAACCTGAGTTGCAGAATTTGTTGAAAAGCATTAAAATCGAAGACTGACTGCGTTGGAGCGATACTGATGATGAATAATATAAATTGACTCTCTCTCCAAGAATCTTGTAGAACACATCAGAAGTTGGTAATAATTTCAGAAAGTACATACAAGCCTCTAGACTATTTGAACTCACTGGTAACATCAAATAACCTTTTGATAAGACTGTCACACATTGAGAACCCAAAAATGGGGACATTACAGACTTGGCGAGTACTTGTCAAAAATTCCCCGCTGCGAGTTTTTGCAAAGTTGATTCACACGGTTTTAATTAGTGAGTACTCATTGGATGCTTGCATTGAGCTTAAAATCCATCGAAAAATTCAAGGAAAAAGCATGAAAAATGCAGATTTCTGCCTTTATGAGTCCTATTCGACCATGTTGTAAACACACAATAGCATTCAAGAGCAAATTGGAATGTTTTTTTACATGATTTTTTTCTTTTTTTTCCAAGTTTATGAATTTATAAATTATTTCTAATTTTTTAAGGATGTAAATTTACAATTTTTATTGCATTGAGTTCAATTTATGTAATTTTGTTTTTGATTTACAGTTACATAGATTTATTTGAATTTTAGATTTTTAAAATTTTTTTTTTCTTTTTCTTTTAAATATAGGTTAAAACATTTCAATTTTTCAATTGCATTTAAATCTTACATGATTTTAATAAAAAATTCGTATTATTTTTTTTGTATTTTTTAAAGACTCTTGTTTTTGTTTTTATTAATGTGCTAGGTTAATAATGGCATCCGACTTTGGATTAGGTTCAAACTTAGCAATTGGAAGCAGTATTGTTGGAACTAAAACCCTTTGAAGTTGTGACTTGGCTTGGAAACATGCTATAATGGGACCAATAATGGGGAGTGTGATTTATAGCTAGTGCATGAGGAAGCTTAGTGGAGGCATCAATTGTCTCAAAAGTACCATCTTCCAGGGATTCCTATTGTGATTCCAAGGCATGTATAAAGGTCGTAGAAACATTGTTTGAGCACAACCATCTTTGCAAGATATAGGGTGGAGAAAGGAGGCACACAAAGAAACAGATAAGGTGTTGAGACATGGACCAGCTAGGACTTGAACCTAGGACCTTCCATACGCTGCTGGAGTGCTCTATCACTGAGCTACTGGCCCCTCTTGGACCAGTCCATCGTCGGTCTGTGTGTGGCTTATTTCCAACACCAACACCTCCCCTTAAGCCACACCTCTCATGTGCTTGGGGCTCCTAGCTTGGACCTGGCTCTGATACCATGTTGAGACATGGACCAGCTAGGACTCGAACCTAGGACCTTCCATACGCTGCTGGAGTGCTCTACCACTGAGCTACTGGCCCCTCTTGGACCAGTCCATCGTCGGTCCGGGTTTGGCTTATTTCCAACACCAACATAAGGCATGCATCGAATTTTGGTATCACCAACCAACGATCCCTCAATGTGGAAAAGAGTCCATATTGGGAGTATTTGGTGATAGTATTGATAATTGTAGAGAAAGGGTACAAGGCGTCCTCTCTAAAAGAGTTAAGTGGGATAATGTTCCAAGATGCTATTCTAGAAAAAAACAATTGTGGAAGATTGAAAGAAGCAATGCTGAAAGTTTAGATGCATAATTCTTTCGAATGGGTGGATGGATGGAAGGAACTACACCCTCATAAATTTTTTAGTGGCTTCAAATGGGGAGGTGATTTTCTTGAAGCCCATTGATGCTTCCAACAAAATAAATAACTTAAAAACTTTGAGCTTGATGTTGAAGGAGGCAGTTTAAGTGGTGGGCGTACAAAGTGTTGTGTGAGTTGTGATTGAGAATGCAATGACACATGTGACAGCTGGAAGATTTCTCCAAGAGAGGCATTTGACACTTTTTTGGACCCCTTGTGCAACCCATTGCCTTGAATTTCATTTGAAGGAATTAGGCAAAATTGGTCAGGTGAGATTGACTGTAGAAAATGCAAGGAACATAACAAAATATATTTATAACCACATTCAAGTGATTTTCTAATGTTTCAAAATATTTTTAGTTAATTGAAATCCATGAAGCAAGGAACATAACAAAATATATTTATAACCACATTCAAGTGATTTTCTAATGTTTCAAAATATTTTTAGTTAATTGAAATCCATGAAGCAAATATTTGTGAGTGAAGCGTGGCTAGACTCAACATATTCAAAGAAGGCCAACTGAGAGAGGATTGCAAAGATAGTTTTTGACGATGTCTTTTCCAAGAGAGCTATAGAGGTTGTCAAGATAATTTCCATCTTCAATTTAAAATTCAAACTAAATCCTTTATTTCTAAATTTTGAAATAGTTTCATTGTAACTTTGATATGTTTGTACTTTGTAGATAATGGAGCTATTGGTGAGGGTTTTGTGCTTAGTGGATATGGAGCAAAACCCAATAGGTACATATATGATTTATAGGGTCATGGATAGAGCTGAAGGGACCGTTCAAAACTATTATGCTTTGATAGGAGTTGGAACAACTACACCAACTTATTCATACAATAGGGTGCTTCCTCAACACCCTAGAATTTTCTTTGAAAGCTTCACAAAGACTAATAGCGAGGTTATGGAGGGACTCTCAACATTTATTGAGAGGATGACACTCGAGGTTGAGGGGGGAGACCTCATCATTTTAGAGTTGTAGAATTATAAGTAAGTTAAGGGGAGGTTCTTTTCATCGCCCCTTGCTACTAGAGGAAGATCCACCTAGATACTAGGTAAGAAAAATTGAAGTCCTATATCTTACAAGTTACAAATTGCAATTATTAATAAAATATTCTTTGTTTACAACTATTGAATATCTTATTTGGAAGTTCTTGGTGGGATGATTTTGGTGGAAATACCCTAAATCTACGAAAGCTAGCACTTTGAATTTTGTCTCAACCTTGTAGTATAATAAATTGACTCAACAATGCTTCAATGACTTAGTTTTTGTGCAATACAAGCTTTGAATTTACACAAGAAAGGTTGAGGACGAATTGGTGCAGCTTATTGAATGATACTGATCCCTATTGTGATTGTATTATGTAGGATGATGAACCCTCCTTGTTTATAGAGGGTGATATTGCTGATTTTGGGAGGTAATGGAGGATTTGGCTATATAAAATGTAGGAGAGATTGTATTCTCATTGGATGACATTGATGTGGTAGAGGAGTTATTGCCATTCAGAAGTAGCGTGGAGCCATATGCTCAATCTTCTAGGCTAGGCAAGTAGTAGCAATTGAGTGAGGACTAGAATCTCTACCTCCCAATTTTTCAGTAGAACGGAGAAGAGGAAATTGAATCTTGTAATTTTTAACTTGCTTAGATATGTAATTTATGATCATGATTTACAAAAACAATCATCATTAATTCATAATAGTTATTAGTTAGCTCTTGAGTCTACGTGATGATGCTATTTTTGTAATGTCCCCTCTTTCCTAGACGATCACTCGGATTTTGAGATTTGCCTTATCCATCTCCGTAGGCAAATCCAGTGGATAGGAGATATTTTTGCTAGCATGGGAGGACTTTACATGCTAGAGATTGACTTTTAGATGCTTATTTAATGAGCAAATAATGCTATTTTATTATAAAGTTATTTTTTCTAAAAATAGAAAATTTCATTAAAGTAACTTTATGAAGTTAAATTATAAAGTTACTTTATAAAGTCAAATTATAACATCATAAAGTAACTTTATAACATCAAATTATAAAGTTAAGTGGAAATTATTTCATAAAGTGAAAACTTTATTTCCACTAACCTGGGCGCACCCCTTTCTTGGACACACTTGTGGACTTGAAAACAAAATTAAATGTGACTAAAGGGGGTGTTGGGGTCCAAAGTAAGAAGGGGCTTATTAAAAGAGAATTCTTTCTCTTATTTGCTTGTTATGTACATGTATTTTTCAGAATTCTTTCTCAGAGCAGCTTTGCCAGGTATTTTCTAGAGGACGAAAACCCATGGAGAATTGTGAATTGGACGAAAACCCAGTTCACCATTGAGGGTTACCTGCATAGGGTTTCTATTTGTGCTTCATTGGATGAATTTTTAGGCAGATTTCATAGGTTTCTTACAGCAATAAAGCATCAAGGGTTTGGTGCATTGAGATCAGTCAAATTCAATAAAAATAAATGCTTCCTAGAGGTCGAATGGACATTGTTTGGTGAAAATTTCTACAAGGGATTCATTGGAAATTGATTGCAGCAGTTACTGGTTGATTGGTGAGCAGATTTGGAGGGTTAGGAACTTCTTTTACTAGCCGTACATTTTATAGGCCAGCCGTACCACCTCCTGCAGGCCGTACCACCTAGAAATGTCATTGGGATTTGTGCAGATTTTTTGATCAGTAATTGTCAGCAGCAAATTTGGAATTCATTCAGGCATCAGGAGTATTTTATGGATCAGTTTGCTTTGGCACTGTAATGTCCCCGATATAATTAAATAGTCCATTTTAAATAATTTATTGTACGGCCCCGTACTTCATAATATATTTTGGGCCCCTTTAATTAATTAGTTAGTTATAAAATTTTTGGTGTCGGCTCGTTTGTAACCCTTCGGGAAACTTCCTGGAGCCCATATATATGGCCGAGTTAGTCATTGTTGTAGGTATGCGAATTTTGATATTTTGTTCTCTCCTGTGCAAATTCTTGTTGGAGTTCTGGTATCCGCCATTTCGGAGGTGAAAGACCCTCCCTATTTGGTATTTGCAGTTTCGGTGAGATTCACCCCTCACCCTATTCTGTTTATTTGTACTCGTTCCGGATTTGGCAAATCTTGAATCTCATCATTGGTTATCACTCCAGTTGCATATTTATTAATCCAATACATTCAAAATTTATTGCTTACGGAAGATCAACCCTTCACTGCACATTCACTGGAGCACACCCTACGCCTTACCTCCCACCGTACGCCATTCCTCCACCGTACGCCCACTGTACGCCTTACCTCCCACTGTACACCTATCGTACACCTTACCTCCCACCGTACACCATACCTCCACCGTACGCCTTACCTCCCACCGTACGCCTTACCTCCCACCGTACGCCATACCCCCACCGTACGCCATTCCTCCATCGTACGCCTTACCTCCCACCGTAACCATATGCCCCACCGTACGCCTTACCTCCCACCGTACGTCATTCCTCCATCGTACGCCCTCACCTTCACTGTACGGTCACACCCACACACTCTCAATATTGTCGTACATTGGCAAGGGAACATTACAGTGGTATCAGAGCTTGTGATCTTGCCAGCCTGTCGTATAGTGGATGCAAGTGTACACCCGAAGGAGGTACCGTTCGGCCGATCGAATGGGGGAACCACAGGATCTTGCAAGTGAAGTAATGGTACTTTTAAGGGAGCTAACCAAAAGCCAAGCTTGGCTCAACGACACCATAATCAGAGGGGAGCAATGACAACAAATCATGGAGGAAACCTTACGACAATTAGCCTTGGGAAAAACGAATGGAGAACAAAATGGGCAGAGCGATGATTCGGTCACGGGAAGGTCAAACGTCCAACGCTTGCATACACGGCCGCTGATGCCGAATTTTCCTCAAAAATCAGAAGCACCCCGCGGGGAGAAAGAACCCACCTTCCAGGAGATGCAAGCACAGTTGAACCAAGATTGGAGGGATGCAAATCTTGAGGGGGACATATCCTTCAAGGATTATGTTGAGCTCCGAATGAAATACTTGGGTGGCAGAAGTCGGGGCTATTATGGACACTATAACAATGACATCAAGCGGAAGGTTGGCAAGATCAACCTGTCATCCTTTGGGGGGACCGAAGCAACATCAGCATGAGCCTGGGTTCAAAAAGCAGATACCTACTTCCAACTCAACCCGATGCCTAAAGATGAAGCTATTAAGTTTGCAGCACTCCACCTGGAAGGGGTCGCGCATGAATGGTGGCATCATGGAATGGTCACTCTCGGCCATGACCAGATAACCTCCTATGCGGAGTTCACCGAGGAGCTCATAGATCGATTTGACGGGGAGGATCCAGAACTCAATTTCAAGGAGTTGGCGCAACTAAAGCAGTTGGGGCCTATGGACAGTTTCATCACAGAATTCTAGAGAATATCTGTGTTGGTAACAGACATCTCAGAGAGGAGATTGGTGGTCTTGTTCATGGACGGGTTGATGGAACCACTGAAAGGTTGGGTGAAAGGGTTCAATCCCAACACACTCTCTGAAGCGATTAAGAAGGTGTGTGACATGGCAACCTCATCTTCTTCCTCCGAGAGTTACTCGCATGACAAACCACCCCTAGCCCTGAGGAAGCCATCATTAGAGGAAGCCATCATTAGATGAAGCCACAAGGCAGGAACTCAGGAGAAGGAAACTCTGCTTTACCTGCAAGGAGCCGTGGGGACCAGGACACCGATGCTTAGCCATTGAAGTGGTGTCCGATAGCAAAGAAGAGAATGAGGAAGATGGTCAACAAAGCACGGGGGAGGCTAAAGAAAACATAGATCGTGTAGAGAGAATCTCCACACTGGTTCGTAGGGGAAGTACCATTGCCGCCCTGACCAGCACTCCTAAGTGCAGTGTGTTTCGGGTTCGTGGCACACTCCAAGGGCAACGGGTCATAGTCATGTTGGACAGTGGGGCCACTCTCAACTCTATCAACTCATCGCTCGTCACTAGGAGGGGTTTGCATACAGAGGAGATGAGGGGTTCGAAGTGAAGGTAGCGGGAGGAAATCTATTGTCATGTACTCATCTGGTTCCACAACTCAGCATCACCATGGGAAACTACACAGTGACAGTCGATTTCTTTGTGATTGATTTGGATGATACAGATGCCATCTTGGGCATCCAATGGATGGAGACCCTCGACCAGTACACACAAAGCTTCAAGAGGATGGAATTCTCATTCGAAGTGAATGGCAAGAAGGTGGTACTAAGGGGAATGTCCAATGGCCGTGTGAGGGAAATTTCGGCAAGATGGATGGAGGCAATATTCAGACATGATGACATCATCTGGGAGAGTGAACAGATTGGGGAGCATCGGAGTCTGCAATTGCTTGAGGGCAAACAATTTTTGGGCCGAGAGGACTGTGATGTCCCCGATATAATTAAATAGTCCATTTAAATAATTTATTGTACGACCTCGTACTTCATAATATATTTCGGGCCCCTTTAATTAACTAGATAGTTATAAACTTTTTGGTGTCGGCCTGTTTGTAACCCTTCGGGAAACTTCTTGGAGCCCATATTTATGGCTGAGTTAGTCATTGTTGTAGGTATGCGAATTTTGATATTTTGTTCTCTCCTATGCGAATTCCTGTTGGAGTTCTGGTATCCGCCATTTCGGAGGTGAAAGACCCTCCCTATTTGGTATTTGCAGTTTCGGTGAGATTCACCCCTCACCCTATTCTGTTTATTTGTACTCGTTCCGGATTTGGCAAATCTTGAATCTCATCATTGGTTATCACTCCAGTTGCATCTCTGTTAATTCGATACATTCAGAATTTATTGCTTACGGAAGATCAACCCTTCACCACACATTCACTGGAGCACACCATACGCCTTACCTCCCATTGTATGCCATTCCTCCACCGTACGCCCACCGTACGCCTACCGTATGCCTTACCTCCCACCGTATGCCTTACATCCACCATACGCCATTCCTCCACCGTACCTCCCACCGTACGCCATACCTCCCACCGTACGCCATACCCCCACCGTACACCATTCCTCCATCGTACGCCTTACCTCCCACCGTAACCGTACGCCCCGCCGTACGTCATTCCTCCACCGTACACCCTCACCTTCACTGTACGGTCACACCCACACGCTCTCAATATTGCCGTACATTGGCAAGGGAACATTACAGGCACATTGAAGATTTCGAGTTTCGTTCATGCCTGCAGGCCAAGTGTAGGGTCTAGTACTTCTATTGTTTCTTCCAACATTTTATTTTCAGTAATTATTGTTGATGCAAATTAAACTAGTTGGCGCCACTGTAGCAAGTTGGACGCTCCTATACTGTGATCTCCTTGGATTCATCAATAAAACTCCTCATCTGATTGGGCGCTAGACTTCTGGTATGATATTCCTCATTTATGGTGTCTCAATCTTTTACTGTTGAATATATGTATTGCTGTTCCAAATAAATTAGAACTCAAAATTTTCTATCATTCCTTTATAAATTTGTATTTTGGTTCAAAAAAATTTGCTATCTTGCATATGTTTCATGGCTGAACTCCAAACTATCATTTGGCATTGAAAATGCAAACCATACTTTGGCAAATAAACTGAAAACCACTTCAATCAGTACTTAAACAAAACTGAAAAATTGGATCAGAATTGGTGGGGATCTTTCAATTTTCTATTCTATTTGTATTCAAATCTAATAGAAATCTTTTCCCCATGCTTTTTAAGACTCATTTGATACATTTTGTAATTGAATTTTACAAAAAAATGTCTTCAGTTTAAGTACATTCTTAAGTTGTTGACTTTTGCCAATTTTTTGCGCTGTCAGAAATTTTTGGACCAAGTCTAGGTCAAGTTTGAGTACGCGAACTATGATATACATGGTTAATCTTAAGTAGCAAAAGGTAAATTATTGGCACCCAAATTTTATAAGTTTTATGGGATTGGAAGTGTAGCTTATGGGTTGGAGTTCACTCCAATTTTCATGAGCTCATTTTGGACTCCATGCTATTTGTAATGAAATTTGTGGGGAAAAAGATTCCATTTCAGAAAGAGCTTACAGAATTATGAGGAAGGCAGGGCAATTTTTAATTGAGAGACAATACCAGAGGATTAGATGAAGCAATTGAACAACTTGACTCTTGGAAAATATTCCATCAGGACAAACCTGCTTGCACAAGATGTCACTTTGGAAGATATGGAATTTATGTGGGAATACACCTGCATCTTCTAAGTGTTGATGGCAGATTTCTTGAGGGAAGATGACATGCTACATTCCTGATTGTCCTTATGCCATTATGTATTTTGTTGGGCTATGGAGTAGTCAAAACGTCATGGCCTTGGGTAGCTCCAACCTTGAATTAGCTATAAATAGGAACTAGGCAGTCTGTTGTAAGGGTATCAATTGTATAATCTTTTCTTGAGTAAGTTCTTTTGGTAGGATGAATCCTTGAAGTGTCTCTGCTTTTCACTACACCACTTCACTACTTTAGGATTCTGCTCAGCTATTGATTCAGATTTGCAAACTTTAGTTATCTTCATTGCTATATTGCGATTTACTGTTGTTAACTTGCTGGATTGCTATTGTTATTGGCTGGATTTGCTACTGGTGTTTTTTGATTTGTCAATATCATCTTATTGTATATACTTTTATACCATTAGATTGCATGCATAATGAAAACATGTTATGGTAGGATACTATTTACAAAATATAATGCTAAATTGTTGATGTATTACATGAATGCAAACAACATTATTCTATCTCTATTAGTTTTAGTTAATGGACAACTTTCTGAATATTATACTTGCAACCTTATCTTAAGAGGTGTATGCGATACATTGAATTTCAGGAATTCTTGCTCATTTTTAGAGTGCCCTTCTTACATTCAAACAATGCATTAAAACATTTATGGTTTTGCATAAAGACATTTTTGGCAGCTTATGAGACATATTGGTAAACAAAAATTATTCTGAGGTTCTATATCAACAACCATATGCATGAGAAAACTGATTTTTTGGTAAACATGCAGTCATCTCTATATTGGCACTTTGATCTTATTATTTTATCAAAACACTAGAATTGAGGTGTCCGTTTTATGATGACAGAATAGGTTCTCTTTTTGATTTTGTCCTTTACATATGATGCTTTATGGCTACTGTAGGACATTCTGCATTCTATATATAAAATGAACAATTGTATTTATTTTCATAGCTACTTGAATTTGGCATTCAATTTTTCTCAGCATTTTAACGAGTAATTAAGTAATTGATGTATTCTTATTATTGATCTCTCTTTGCAACCATCATACTTGAAACTCATTGTTCTTTTAAATTTATCTGTATTTAAATTCTGAGGATCCTATTACTTTTTTTTGATATCTTTTAATGAGCAGTCAACTAGTACTGCATGCACATTACTGTATTCTCTTCACAAACAACGGAACTATGTATTGCTTACATTTATGACAGATACATTGCGTGAACTTGCTTGGAGTGGTGTCCCACCATATCTACGACCAACTGTATGGCGGCTCTTACTAGTAAGTCATAAAGTGTTTTCATATATATTAAATTGTAGGTTTAATAGCTGTTTAGTAACATGAGGTACACAATATTGAATTCTTGGTGATTCTATATTTTATCTGTAGATCTAGCATTTACTGATGGCATGCTATAAATGAGAATTGATTTCATCTGGGAATTCAATTCCAACTTCTAAGCAATGAAATACCAGTTTTGAAATTGTTTTTAGGAATTACTTTTATCTTCCTAAACAACAAACATTGAGATCATTCAAAGAAGAGAACAATGTTAACAACGATTCAAAATCAAGCTTTACAAACAAATCTTAGTTTCCTGTTCAATAAACAAAAGCCATTCATTTTGTTTGATTGTTACTTATAAGGTATGGTAACAAACTCATAACAATAATGTTAGCTCAATAAACAATGGTACAAATCTTAGAGGAAGGTACCTTTTCACCGTATGAATTAAAGATATGTGCCCAGTCAGTTTTCGTAATTAATTGAAACTTTTACTCTTAATTATAATTAGTTTTTTAAAATTTTGCTATGATAATCAATATCTATGAGTAGTCATTTCAAAATCACTTTTCTGTCATGTATGTTGGCAATATTCACATGGCAAGGGGACTCACAAAGCACATGCACACCTCCAAGAAACGTCAGTGCCAGATAAAAGGAAGATGACAATACATCAACCTTGGGATTTTCACCTTGAAGCTTGTTCTGAATTTCCAAAGATTTTAGTGTATATAATGCTTTATAATGCTCCCTTGACCACCAATTGTTAAATACATCAAGTACTCCTTGAATTTGGAAATAAATGTAATGATTATTAGCATTTTAATTTAAGAGAAACCTTTCCATGAATTGGAATGGGAAACTCCTTTGTAACAGAAAAGAGAACTAAACCTTAGAATATGAGGAACTGCCCTCTAGCCTTTTATAATATATATAAGTTAAATCAATATACATTGCAAAGATACTAAACAAATTGCCTATCTTTTTAGTTCTCAGGCCAGCGCACAAGGCTTAAAAAAGTTCTACTCAATGAACTGATTATATGGTATCATATTGAAAGTCACCTTGACTTCCTTGGTGAAACTTGCAATACAGAGCTTGCATTTTTTCAAGAAAGACTATATAATTTGACAAATGACGAAGCAGAAGATTACACAAGATAACTTGAATAGTAATTTTAGCAGAAAATAGGTATAAAGATTACCATTGAAAATCCTTGTGCGAATGACAATTATTTGTCTTTTCAAAATTTTCCATGAAGAATAAATAACAAGCGTAATATATGTTGGCCTTGTTTTGACACCACCAAATTTGAACATTTTATGAGTTGATTCTACTTGTGAAATGATGATGTCACATGCTTTATATGTCTATCATTGTCTTCATCCATCTTTGAAGTATCCGTTGATGTGTGTTTTATGCACATATGAACACATAATAAAATACCAAAGTATTTTACCCTTTCTTGAACAAAATCACCTCAGATGCTAAATATTTGATCAACTAAGATGATTCCAAGGTTTATACAGTTAGTTCTTGACATGTGGGTAGCTCAATGGCTTGATGTGATATTGTTGTTTTCACTTGGGGACTTACACAATTGTTTGAACTTTGGAGTTCTTTTCCTGAATCTGGAATTGGAATCGGTTATGCCGATGACTTAAGATTTTGCAATGAAGTTCTTGATTCTAATCTAACAAGGATTTCTAAAAAAGGACAAAAAGAATAGGGTTTAGGAATTTCTATTCTAAAGCCTAGAATGCAAGAAATGATTAACGATTCAATGGAATCCAACTAGGCGCAAGGTCTCACCATGAAATGAACAATTTGACACAAGCTTAGTGCAATCATCTAAGGTATATTTCATAGATGTTCAAATCATTACCATCAAATATTGATACCATCAAGGCAATGCATAACAATGGACGTATAACAATTGAAGTTAAGTTCACATGAAATTCCAGTTGACCACACAAGGCTAACTTAATCAGCAAGAAGCTAGTAGTATGGATTAAATAGATTCCACACAAATGCATTCAACAACTCTTTCATTCAATCTAAATACTTGAAACAAATTCTAATCTAAAATTCTAATCTAACTTGGAGGCAATGAGAACCACAAATGCATACAACACTTAAACAAAATCACCAAACATCAATGATTTATATTCAAATCTGCAGCATGTAGACGACAATTCTCAAAAATCTCTCCCTTACAAATGAGAGGCAATGGGGTATATATAGAGCCTCAAAAGAAATGAATGGCCAAGATTCATTTAGAATTGAGGGCCAAGATCATGCCAACACAACCCTAAAGTTGCCCTAATTAAGGTTTACATCAAAAAAAGAATCAACATGTGATCCAATGGAATGACACCTAATCATCAAATAAGGAATCTTCTAGAAGATTTCGGCCTGCATCCCTCTCTCTAGTAGCATATTCCAGGAATCTAGCTAAAACTAAATCTAATTCCTCCATGGTAATGCTGGGCAAAGTCTCTTGCTGAGCATCAATCACATCCAACGCATTGGAACAAGCATCCAAAGTATTTTCCCAATCTGGCATAAGCTTCTGCGAACTATGGACATGAATCAACAGAGAAACCAAATCATCAATTTGATTCTTCTTCAAAGAATCCAACTGGCTGAAGTACATGAACTTCATCTTATCTCTCAATTCTTCTAAGTGTAGACTGTTGGAAGCACTGACATCTACCCCTAACAATTCGTTAATGGATGAAAGGATTTTGGATTGGATCTCTTGAATCAATCCTTCCATCTCCATACAATATTTCCGTGCATGCTCATTAGTAGATTTCCGCATAGCCAATGAACAATACCAACCCTAGAAATCATAGATATCTCCCTTGTGCACAACTCCCTCATGGATCAATGTGGACATCGGAATTTTCTTCAACACTCTGTGGCGTGGAATGGTCTTCTCCTGGATCGGCTGGAACTCATTCCAAACTCCTTCCAAATATTGTATCCTAAATGCAAGCATTGACGTCCTATCAAATGCCTGGACAAACTGAGTTAAGAAATCATCCGCCAGCTTTGTTACATCTTCAATCCATTTACCAAACTCTGCATGTGTATTCCTCGCTGCCTTATGATCAAAATGAAGTCCACAATCAACTGCGATAGGCCAGACAAAGGTGGGATCTTCACGCTTCATCCCTACAATATACTCCTTAAGCTTGATATTCTCTTCTTTATACATGTTCTTATCTATCTCCCTATCCAACCTTACATTGATTACCCGGATTGTATCACCAAGTTCCTGGAACTCTTGTTCTTTTGTAGTTCGTCCAAGGGCAACCAAAGTGATCTGAAAATCCATGGGAGTAGCCAAATCTCTAGTCACATCACCTATTGGGATAGCCACCTATGCAATCCGTATTGCTGTCTCATCTCTAGCTATAGTGGAAAGTATCTTAGCCTTCTTTGGTGCTTTCTCCTCATTACTCCTAGCTAAGTAGTCATCAATGTCATCAATAGGTTGTGTCTCCATCATCTTCTTACTTTTCTCCATGCTTCGCAGCAACCAATCGGGGATGGTGGACATTTCCATACCATCATCAAGACACATTTCTCGATCAAGTTCCCTCAATGCAGATATAACATCATCATTATCTTCCTTATCCTTTGTTAAATCATAAACATCATTGCCCAAACTAACCTCCAACTGAACAATGGGAGATTCCTGGATATTCTCTGGTAAAATCATTGTATTGGAGCATTGTTCAAATTCTTTGCTCTTTTTTGGCACATGTACCTCCTTCACTGATGGGGAACTAAGGGGAGACAAAGGAGCGCTATGTTTATGTTTCTTCTTCTTTGACTGTTGACTAACTATCTCCTTCCCCTTTGTCTTGGATTCTCCAGGCACACTCTTCTTTCATTTAGGAGCATTGCTCTCCTCATGTGCATGAATCCTCACATCATTGATTGTTCTTTGATCATCTTCAAGAGAGGACTCCTCTTGTTTCATTTTCTCATAAGTGAAGGAAACACCCATATCTATCAATCTGTTCGTTTGCTTGTCTACCCACTCTCTAGAAAAATCAATGACGTCCCTCATTAGCACATTCAAATTTATTGTTTCTGGCTGTGACCAATTATGTAAAAGAATAGGTTTCTTCATTTCATTCTCATACTACGGATGAGTATGATCACTGTCATCCACAATTTGATCCGGAATGAGAAAGAGTTCACATTTCCTTATGAAATCCACTGACATCCTGGACCACATCCTCTTCTTCATTGCCTGTTCATCCATTAGATTTGCCCAGTAATCCTCAATGTCAACCTTATGTATGAATCTTTCTCCTCTGATCCTTTCAACATTCTTATGCGGATCAAATCTGTCTCTGCTCTTGTAAGTTCCAAGGCGATAGAATGCAATCTCATCAATCACCGCACTAGCTGCAGCGGTAGTGTGGCACACCTCCAAAGTTTTCCCTATTGCAATAGGAAAAGTCATCCTCGTTCTATGCTTCTTCTGGATGAAATCGAATTATAGAAGTTGTCTCACCACCTCAAGTAGGATCATTCTGTCTGTAGGATACCTAGGAAGTCTGTAAGGTTCAGATTTGAATGCTTGAATCCTTAGGTATGTGAAGGTGTGAAATTGTGCGTACCACAATCCATATTGTTCAACTAACTTTGTTGCCGCCTTAGACAATCGCTTGTGGATTCCACATTACAACATCCTTGTAATATACATAGTGAAAGCATCATTCACCCTCCTGTAGTCTTCAATTCTATGCATACCAAGTTATGGATAACATTCATAACTTCTATATTGTCCTGGTCCATTCCCAACTTCACCCTTGCATATGAGTCCTTTGTATGTGACAAATCTTGCAAGTATGTATACAAGATAGGAAGTCATGCTGAATGACTTAGTCTTCTCCACATTCTTCAATTGAAAATCCAGATTGTCGTTGATAATCTTCGCCCAATTGATCTTTGTTCCTCTTATACAATCCTGGATAAAGTAATACATCCATCCTACGAACAAGGCACCCTGTGGCATTCCCGGTACTCGGTTGAGTAGGAATATCAAGTCGCTATATTCCTCTTTGAAATCTGTACCCATAAGTGTCTTTGGCACCTTGGAATGATGAGGCCTAGGTTCAATCATCCATTCCTTGTTCACAACTGTCTTGAATGCATTTGCCTTCAATTTGTATTTTTCTTCATATTCACCCTTTGTTCTTTCTTTCATATCTGGACTACGAGGAATTCCAAACACTTCAGTAATTGCATCTTTAGGGAGGTAGGCAATGGTTATCCCCTTGGGAGTTCGGATCATCCTGGAAAGTGGATCATAATGCCTTGCGCATTCTAGATTCAGCTCACTGCACTGTATGGATTGAGGAAACTCTGTGGTGTGATATATGCCACTCCTCATGATATTTGCATAGGTAGGAGAAGGAAGCTGGTCCTTCGATGCGAATATCCTCTGTCGCATCCGCTCCATATTCAAGAATTCCATGTTCGTGTCTGTGATTCCTTTCCATTGGGAGGACAACTGGGAATCTGGATAGAATCCCTCTTGAACTATCTTCAATTGCTCCTTCCGAGCTCCAATCCCGGTTTTAGACATGGTACCTATATGCAACTCGAAGTCAATAACTTGGAAAATTATCCCGAATAACCTATTTTCAGAATTGTATAAATTCTTGATTTTTATGATCTAGACAAATTTAGGGATTAGAATCAAGAATTGCATTCATATTCATCACAAATTCTGAAAATAGAATGGAAATTGGGTAGAAATAGGGTGTGAAACCCTTAGAAAACCTTCATTTTCAGACTTATATTAGGTCTGATATAAAAATTAAGTTTGAAGACACAGTAAACTCAATCACTTTGAAAAGTCTACACTTAGACAAAATTAGGATCACCTAGACATTCAACACTTTACACGCATTTGATCTTATTTAAACCTCAAAAACCCTAATAGCACTTATTAGGCATGATCACACTTGAAAACTCAAGACTCGGGCACTGAGAAGCTCAAAATTGCTGTTTAATGCCAAAACCCTAAACTAACAAGACGCGGAAAGAAAGAAAGAGGGGGTCCCTGTTTGCAATGGGTTGATGTGTGAAAAGGTCACAACAGTATCATATTTGGTTGTGGTCATGTAGAAAGGGACACCAGTTTGAAGAGGAACCATCCTTAAATTAAGTTGAATTCTCAAGAGCGTGATGCAGCTTATTAAAAATCACAAAAACAATAAAATTTGAAAAACTGTGAGGAATGATGCAAAATCATTTTATGTGGGTGTTCCTGGTAACACTTTGCCTAATGTGGCAAGTTTTCAGCTCAAGACAACTCTTGGTTATGAGATATTAAAACTTAAGTTTTCACCTGTCGAATTACAAAAGCGATTAAATTAAAGGTTTTATTCAGTTTAAATGGAATCACCTTTATGGGTTTTGGTTACAATTGTGTTAACAATAGTTTGGCAGAGTTTCATGAGAAAAAGAAGATTCAAATGGAAGTTATGCATCATCCTTGATTTAATTGGTTGATAGATTTGTCAGGTAAAGCTTTGCAATCTTATCTTGGGATCCAGAAATCAATGCCAACAAAGCCTTTATCATGTTGAGTAATTCAATGGCAATGGTAATTCACTGCTTAGATGGTTGGTCGCATAACTCACATTGAAGATATTGTTTTGGAGACTATAACTCTTCCACAACAGGTTCTAGTTGCGAGCAAATATTTTGACAAACACTTAACCACTTGGTAGCTCTTCTGGTGGTTGCATCAACAGGAGAACTTCATCAACACCACATCCATTTTATTCATGCCATTCCATCTACAGTCCAATCTTCTTCCTTGGTTCAATCTGCAATAAAGTAGTTGATAGCTGGAACAGTTGTAAAGAGTAGAAAGATTAACTTAAAAAGTAGATGGACAGCTGGAACATCACTAGAAGGTAGATAAAATGAATTAAATGCAGGAATGCAGCTAAGAATACTAAGTGTCATCGTATGACTTTTGTCTCTATATAAAGGTTTCACATATGTAATGAAAATAACTATACATGGGCTTCTTTTATGTAATGAAATATGGGGAAACACATTCTAGCAATATAGTGATATGAGAAGGTCTTCTCAATAACATGTGGTATACATTCATGAGTAAGATAATACTAAATTATCATCATGGTAAATTCCAATATGAAAGTAAGCATTACATTGTTAGCAAATTATTTCTTGACTTTTCTATAATCATGTGGTTGAGTAAGGTTAACATTTTAATCCAGATTTGTGTACCATCTCCATATATTTCCTCCTTTATCTGTCTTGAGTAAATTCAAATACAGCACCAAATTCTTGCCTTGTTTCGGATTCAAAATGGTCATCTCATCGTCTACTGCTTCTTCAGCTTTAGCCATATGAACCCTTGTCTGACTTCTTGACATTTAAGATCCCTATGCCCATTTGACCACATTTGAAATGAATTTTATAAAAACCTCATCTGTCATATCCCCTTGTCATATTAGAATAATATTCACCTGTTTGATTTTCTTAAGAACTTGTTTCTCTTTCCTCTTGTTTTCTAGATCTTCAATCTCTGCTAACTGTTGCCCTTTAATGGCCTCTGCTTCTGCCTTGTCCGCTTTGCAATTTAGGGGTATTTTTGTCTGCATCTTTAAGTCAAATAACAGTCTTCTTCCACTTCATGCAACTTTAGAAAACTCAGGTATTATTGAATAGGAAAATTCAAGCCATTTATATACCTGGAGGGTTTCTCTTTCAATGCAAATCCTGCAATTTTTAGTTTTGCTTATAATCAGAAGGCAAAATATTTTGCTTTTGCTTGCAACCATTCTATCCCAGGTTATTTTGGGTCCGTTGATGCCAATAATTTTCGAAAGAAGAAGCCTTGGCTACCTGCATACGCATGTTTTAAGAAACTTCAAATCTAGAAAAGCGTAATGGTGGTTTTTTGTTGCTCATCCAAGCAATCTTGAAAGGATGTCTGCTTTTCCTTGTATCTAAGTTTTCTTATTGGCATTCTAACAGTCCTAGTAATCACTTCCAGCTTATAATTGCTTCTAAAGTTTTGTATGAACAAAAATATGCAATTTCTCGTGTTTGGGTGCTGCTGGATATTCATCTTGATGGATTTAATTTTCTGAAGGTGCAGTTCACTACAAGTAGATGAGATTCCCATCTTGTCAAAAATAGTTGCATAGATTTTTTCCAAAGAGTAGTTTGTGATACATTTTCTATTATTAATTCCTTTGGCTATTTTGACATGTATGAAGTATGGTTTGTGCATTTTAAAATAGCTTGTGTTTTGAGAAAATTTAAGATGCTGGTCAATAATAACAGGGAGCAAAAGACTTTTCAAGTTTCATTTGTGTGGTGTATGAATTCTTTATTTAGCCTTTGCCTGTTTTTGAGGTTTGCAACTTTGGGAAATATGGAGCTTCATTTTCTTATCTCAAATCGACATTATTCTTATATGCCTAAACCAGATTGGTTTCAATCATAACTCACAACTGGGTTTATGGAGTTATTCTGTTGTACAGGGATATGCACCACCAAATTCAGATAGAAGGGAAGGAGTGCTTATGAGGAAGCGACAAGAGTATGTTGACTGTGTTGCTCAGTACCATGATATATCTGATGCTGATCGAACTGAGGATGAGATACACATGCTACGGCAGGTTATCTTAAGAATTGGATTTGCACATCTTACAGTAGAAATAACCATTTTTCACTTATGAGCTGAATTTTTACCCCTGTTTTTAAGCTCAGATTGCAGTGGATTGTCCAAGAACTGTGCCAGATGTTCCTTTCTTTCAACAAACAGCTGTTCAAACATCCCTTGAGCGCATTCTCTATACCTGGTTAGTCTTCTTTTTCATGTTATTATAACTAGTGGTGAAGAGTGTGTTGTGGTTAAGAACATGCCTACTTGTAGTCAGTTTCATAATCCTTATTGTTCAAAATAGTTTTTTTTTTGGGGAGAATTACAGAAAAAAAAAGGTAAGATTATATCATGTAATTTTTAAAGCAAAAACATCGGGATTTTGTTGAATGCTATATTCAGGCTGCCTTTCTTGTGTCTTTCTGAGGTCATCTATCAAGGCGTTGAAAGTGGATTGAAAGTATTATTTTGGTTCTTGTTGAGTTTGTCGGATGCCTTATCCATAAAAAAGATTGATCCCTTCAAAGTTGTTTTATCCAGTGATTAGGTCATGCACACAAATAGACGATTCAAGCTAAGGGTGTTTGACCAGGATATAAGTGACAATAGGAAGGTAAGGAGGCATCTATGTGTTTATCCATATTTTAGAAATGTTTTCAAACTTGTCAAAACCCAAAAAAGTATCTCTCAACTGGCAGGTTGAAACAGATGGTTAGGATTAGTGAAATCATTTGCAATGAGACTCAAGGTTTGGAGTAATAATTTCATTTTTTAGGTGGATAGCATCAATTTCATGTCACCAAGATAGATTGGTGAAATTGCTAGTAGATAAGGAGTTATTTTTGAAGTTATTTAGAGAATCTAACAAGTTATAGAGCAAAAAAGTTTCTTCAGAATTTTAGTGGAGACTCGTGTGAATTTTCTATTTTCAGCTGTTGTTATTTTTGGCAATCGCATTTTCTTGTGGTTCTTTTTTTGGCTAGAGTGTTGTGGGTCTAATTTTTATGTTGCTTCTAGTTAACTTTTATTTATTACTTTTTAAGGATTTTGTTTCCTTTAAAGTTCTTTCTTGCCTGCTAAATAGGAGCTTTGGAACATTGATTTTCAGGAAGAAATGATGATTATCCTAAGTCCCAAAAATTGGGTATTTTGTAAGCTATAAATAAGTGCTTTGGGTATAAGACATTCTTAATAAGAGTTGATGCCTTTCTCATGCCATTTACAATTGCGTGATTGTGTTTGTGATATTATTGATTAGATTGAACTTGCATAGGAGCATTAATGGTATTGAGGTTGTCTATTTATCCAATTAGTTTCTTTGTATGCGACTTGCTTGTTTAGTCCTTGGAATTAATTTGTTGAAGTTGTTATCCCTTTTAATTCTTGTTCGCATCAGATTGTTGGCCTTTGTTTTAGCTAGCACAAAGTTGTTGTCGTTGTGCATTTATAATATATATTAGTTGCTGTCATTCTTAATATTTTAAAAATCACACTTGTGACACAAGGATTATTGCTAGTCTTGTGTTCGTACTTGAGGTAAAAAGATGGGTAGGTAGTTATTTTATTTATTCAAAACCCCTTGAAGGAATATTATAGAATGTTTATTTATGACTATTTTTATCTACAGCTTAGTGTCTAGGGTAGTTGGATCTTAGAGAGCTTCCTCTTACAATTTGAAGAGAGTTTTACCTCAGATGTTGTTTTGGTTTGAGTTGTTTCAAAAGACAGAAATTAAAATGCTAACTTGATGTCAATCTATGTTGAAGTGTTTTGATTTTGCATCTTAGCATGACCATCAAAAAGAAATAAATTAGTCTAGAATACTATTAGAGAATGTGTTGATAAAAGTTTTAAACATTGAATGGTAGCTCAAAATAGTTATTCGCTTTATGTTGGGGTAATACACCAAAAGTTCTTGTAAGGTTAGTTTGTATGAGCATTTGCCTAATCTCCTGACATTTAAAAGATGCCCTTATATTGAAGTGATGGATTCCTACTTATGTTTAGCAGTGGCTGAAATTGTCTATTCTTTGGTAGCATTTTAATCAGTATCTTTTAGGACAACACAAAATGGAGTGAAGCATAAGGTTAAACCTTTTTTTTAAATTGGAAGGGGGAACTCATCTATAATGGAAGTAAAACTCAACCCTGGAATCTAAGGAAATGATTTATATATTTTCATAATATGTATAAGTTAAATATTGGGTTTTAGAACAATCATTGGAAACAAATTAGAGGGTAGAAGGCTAATCAACATTTCTACCCAAGATGAGTGTTCTATATATTGCTCAAATCTAGGTGACAAAAGCACATATTTAGAGTGTTTACATTACTTCGCATGAAAATTAAATACAAAGCAATTTTAGTTCCTATACTAAGAATATTTTGGTTGTACACAAAGCAAGCCTTAAAATAAAAATTTGTTTTCATATACATAAACTGAAATAAGAAACCTTCAAATAGAGTTTCTGATAAGGACACATCTATATAAGGACCTATTGGAAATCCATCTAAAAATAGTATTTTTTTAAAGAGATCTAGAAGATCATCTTAAAATAGTTGCCTTCCAAAACAGCAATGGCTAAAAGCAGCCATTTGATAGTTGGCTCCTCATAGTGCTTCCTCATTCTGACCATGTTTAGATTATTTTTACAAACCATGAAATTCTAGTGATGGTTGATGACTCACCAAGCTATCTTGGTGACATTGTTTGCTTCCTTAGAAACTATAAAATTTAGTATTTAGTGCCTTGAGTCCTTTTCATGATGAATACTTTTATGGTGGTATCAATGTTAAAGTTCCTTTAATGAAGAATAAAGGAGGTAATTAGGATTATGATGATGAGGACTTTGGATACTTGAAGAAATGACACAAGTTTGATCTTGAGACTTGGAGGGTCTACTTCTAGGTCAACAAGATGTTAAGAAACTTGCTCCAATGCTGCCCTTTTGTATTTTGAAGGTGAAACATGGACTTTTGCATGCATGCATTTGAGTTAGCTCTTTTTGTTATAATTTAATGTTTACTTTGTCACTTAAGTGACTTTCTCTCTCTAGGCATACTTTTGAGTTGTAATGTCCCCTTTTTGGGATGAGATGGTTTATGATTGGATTAGCCTATTATTGGCCCTCGTAGGCTAAGACAAACGGTTAGAGGGTCCCAGTTGGCAGTGCAAGAGGCTTATTCCCATTCCGGGGTTTAAAAGTGTTCAGGATTGCTCTTCATTAGGTTCAGTTTGGCCTTCGTTTGACTCTATTTCACACACTTACTATTTATAGTAAGTTGGTATTTGATATTTGATAGAGAGGGACCCTTACTATTTTTAGTAAGGCAGTTTGATGCGCAGTGGATGCAGTGGGTTCTAAATTAAATTATATGCATTATTGTGGAAGTTATGGAATTTTTATTATTATTAAAGTTGTACTTTAATAATAATAATTAATTAATTAATTTAAAAGAGCACATCATTTAAATATGTAATTGACTTTATTATGAGGGTTATTTAATGAATTATGAAGTCAATTATCTAAAGTGCATTTAAGTTATATTGGGGGCCCACTTGAAGAGATGATATATTAAATGCTTTTAAAGTATACTTTATTATAAGTGATAAAGTGTTATTTAAAGGGAGATATAAGTATTTAATAAAATATACTTTATATCGTAGATGAAAAAATCGGGAAAAAATCGTGTAAATTGCGGTTTTTTCGGATTCAAAACCCCGAACGATTTAATTGCCGGAAAAATTGGGAACGATTTTATGCAAAAAATCTGCGCACGTTTGACTTTAAAAATCATTGAAAATCCCGATTTAAAAAACGTTAAATCGGCAGAAATAAAAATAAACGCGAAAAAAAACCCTAACATTGATCGCTGCATACTTTCAACCCACATAAATGATGCGAATATTTTCGTGTGGGACATAGACGGCGATGGCGAGGATATTTTCTCGTGTTTTTAAGTTCTTCCTTTCTTACGTGATCTGCATCTAATGGTGGCTACTCTTTGTATTACATACTATAGAGTACAGACAAACTAATAAAATCAATCTTATAAAATGTTACTCTGTATTACTTTTTTAAACTAATAATCAATCTTATTTATCTAAGTTACTGGTTCAGGTTTGGATTTAGGTTCGGATTCGCGAATTCGGCAAATTTTTTTTTCTTGGGTAGGGGTTCGTCCGTACACACACACACACAGAGACACATATATATATATTTTAATTATATATATACGTATGTCATATATTATATATAATACGTATGTCATATAATATATATATGTTCAAACATCAAAATTATATATGTTCACAGTTCAAAACTTCAAACATACAAATATGAAACATACAATGTAACTTTCCCATACAATGATACACAAATGATAATAGAGAAATCATAAATCATAAATCCATAATTGCCAATGCCAATAAATATTTTGATATTCATATATCGTAAATGTAATATCATATTCATAATTTGCAAAAAAGATAAATTAGATAATATTCAAGTTTCAAGTTTCAACTGATTCAAGTTTCAAAATGTGAAAATGTCATGACACGATAAAGTATAAAGTTAAACATTCAAATTATAAGCCATCGATAGGATTTAAATTCCATATTCATATTCATCTTCATTTTCATCATAAAGGGGTGGATTAGGGTTTAGATGTTAAAATAGGATTAAAAAAACTGATTTTTATTTGTTTTCTAACCCGTGGGCCCCGTTTTTGGGAACCCACAGGCTTGGGTTCACCCGGGTCCTCCTAGGTTCGACCTGGGTCCCACCTGGGTTCTGCCTAGGCGGTTGGGCAAGACCCGGGTGGGACCCAGGTCGAACCAGGCTCGGATCAGGACCGGGCATGAACCAAGACCAAGACCTGGGCTTTTTATGGAAGAACCGGTATCTGAGTTATTTATTGAAACGTATTTATTAACCTTTCCCTGTGTTAATTTAAAAAAGGAATCAATCTTATAAAATGTTACATGGATAAATATATTTAAATCAGATCTATGGCACTTATAAGAGTTTTTTCACTTATCCAATCCTCTTCCCATTCAAGAAGTCTGAGTTGATTGCTTTTTAAGTTTTACAAGCAAATTGGAGATAAATTATATGTGATGGAAAACAATGATATGTTATTATGTTCTATAAATTTAATGTATATGTGTTTTTAAGAATATTTTAAGAAATTATATATTTTCAAATGTTCGATAAATTTGCCGATTTATTCCCGATTCCCGATTTTAAAAAAATTTTCAGCCAAAAGATTTATTGCCGATTAAGAGTTTTTCATCTTTGTTTTATATTTTGCACCAAATGGAGGGAAAAGTAAATGAAATTAAAGGGAAATTAAATGAGATGAAGCCAAATGCAAATTAAATATTATATAAAAGGCTTTTGAAAAGGGATTTCATTCATTATTGAAGAGATCATTTACTTGTGCTTTTGATGTGGGAGAAATTCACAAGGGTTTCGGTCATCTTCAGCCATTGAGAACAAAAACTCTCATTGGACTTTGCAATTTTAGGCTGTGCAATACCAGCTGATATTATTGCTTGAGAGTGCTTCATTTAGGAGTCCATTTGGAGCTTACAGGTGAAGAATCAACATAGGGTTTGAAGCAATTTGAAGGTATATCTATTGCAGACCTAAGTTTTTATCATTGGCAGCCATTATAGATCAGATTCCAAGCTTTTTATTGCTGCTACAGTACCCGTGAACAGTGACGCTACAGTACCCATGAACAGTAGTTGCTACAGTACCATCCTCTTGGCATGTGGGGTTTATATCAAGCAATGGTTAAAGTTTGTCAAGTGCAGATTGCATACTTGTTGGAGAATGTTTACTGAGGACTTTAATTACTGGTTTACGCTTCCAGAATTTGCTGTTATAACATTTTCAGACCTGCAGTCATTGACATTGAAATTCGGGTATGAAAGTATTGCATGCCAACTATTTGTAATAATGCCCATGCATTTTCAATCATTGTAACGAGTATAAAACGCTGCAATTAAAGAGTTTGGAGCTACATGTGATTTGTTTGTTAAAATACTTCCTTGCTGTAGGTGTTTATTTGCATAGGTAGGTTGCTTGCCAAGTATTTGCATTAATGTCCCTTGGCTGTAGGTGCACATCAGCGATCTTATTGCATTATATATACCTTGTATTACATCCTAAATTCATTTGTCATTTGCATACCTTCATTTGAGTCCATTGAATGCATATTATCATTATCTTCATTGAAAATATTAAAAAGAATCACCAATCAGCAAGTTGAGATTTTGCAAGGCAAGTGTTTGACAAAATTCCTAAGGGTAGAAATCAGAGATTTAAGGGAAAAATTAGCAAGGGACACTACATGAGTCTTCAAGAGTAACTCAGTCATGTTTTCATGTTCACTTTTGTTAGTTAACTCTCTATTGACAGGTTGACACTCAAGTGTCTAGAGGTGTGTGCTTAAGAGTCTTATTACACTTTTTCTTCTAATTCCTCATTGACACTTTAACATTGACATTTGACCTTCGAGGGGTGCATTTGGCGAATTGAGAGCAATTTTTGTCTATCTTGAAATTGACACTTTGACACAAAAGTCCTAGGTGCATGTGTAATGGTCTTGACACACTTTTGATATATTTTCACTTTCACATTTAAGTGGCTAGGAGCATCTGCGAGGTTCAAATTGTCAGCGGTTTAGTCTATTTTGATGTTGAGTTTTGCCACTTAGTGAAAAAACATGTTCTGTTCACTTAAGCCATTTTCACATTCTATTTTGTTGTTGACATTAAAAATTCATTCACAATTTCCACTTGAGTAGGTTTTCGACTTAAAGTTCAAAATATGATTTTTCCCCTTCTTGGCATGCACCTAGATACCTAGGAGACATTTTGAGTGTTTTTGACTTCCAAGTATGACATTTTCTTTTTTTGGCATGCTCAGGACCACTTCTACATTGTTTCCCTACTTGAAATTCTCATAAAGTTATATCTCCTTTGTCAAGATATGTCTTGCAAACCTTGATAATCTTTCATATACTTTAGAATGCGCTTGGCATTACTTCATTGTTGCATATTCTGTATTCACTTTGCTTAATGCACTGGATAACTTCTTTTGTTAGCCCTCCAAAGCTGTTAGCTAGAAATGATGATGACAACATTAACAACCATTGAGAACAATGTCTCAAGCTTGACTTACAAATGAGAAATGCCAAGGTGTTGGCTTACTACTTGACACATTACAAAAAATCTTGTATGGGTACAACATTCTTGAAATTAACTTTTGACTTCCATTATGTTATTCAGCCTTCATTTGATTAACTTCTGTATCGTTAACGAATATTTGTGAAAAAACACTATAGCTGTCCTTAAAATTTTCTTCTTTTTTTCCACTTTGTGAGTATATAAAGTCACTTCTTGTAGTTGTGCCTATTTGCAAAGAAAATATAAAACACTATGGAGCAATATCTGTGTGCATGTATAGGTGGATATGACTTCTTAATTTTTAATTGAAATTTTCAGGGCTATTCGCCATCCTGCAAGTGGATATGTCCAAGGAATCAATGATCTGGCTACACCCTTTTTGGTGGTATTTTTATCAGAATACTTAGAAGGAAGTATGGAAAACTGGGTGATGTCAGACTTATCTCGAGAAAGTATGTTAAATGTTGAGGCAGATTGTTACTGGTGTCTTTGCAAACTCCTGGATGGCATTCAAGACCATTATACATTTGCTCAACCGGGAATTCAACGTCTTGTTTTCAAGCTGAAGGAGTTGGTGCGACGAATTGATGGTACCCATTGGCCCCTTTTTTTCATTTATTTCCAGGCACACTTGTATTTGTAGATGATGCATTCATACCCACATATCCTAAAAGGTGCACGGTAAGAATGTGAAAAACTGAAATTTATTCTATCATTTTCTCTTTGATGATTCAATTGCAAAACATGTTTGTGCAGACTGGCATGCAAGTTAATTCCTGCAGGCTTGCCTATCTTGATATTTCATTGTAGCAGTAATCTTTACTTAAGAGATGTATGTTTTATTTAATCTATCCATATGCATGTTCAATGCTTTGTTTATTATTGTCTTGCAGTAGATACAGAGAGAAGAAATTTCTTTGCCCTGGGTACGAATTCAATCATTGAAACTTAACACCTTGAACAGGGGAATGTTGCCATTGCGTGTGTAGTTTTAGTGGCAAGGATTGTAAAAGACCATGCTGTAGAGGAATGACGATATTGTATTTATGGTTCATTTTAGTGGCAAGGATTGTAAAAAGACGTTTCATATCATGGCATATGACAAATAAATATTTTGAGGAAGGAGTTTGAATGTAGATGTACCCTACTCAGTCACTTACCTTTGGGTAGGTGTTCTTGCTAAATGCTAGGTTGAGGAAGGGCTTATGGCCATTGCCAAATCAATTATTAGTATCTTACTTATGCCATCGTTTTTCATTGCCATTGTTTTATAGAAAATCAGGTTCTATAGTTCATGATATTGCCTGACTCTGCCATATCCTTCCTATGCACTCCTAAAACATGGGTTGGCCTTTAGAGTTTCCCTCCAAAGTGGGAGTAGCGACACCCCAAGATGCTAGGGAACAAGCACAAAAACTGAAATGGAGTTAGGAAGTATTTTTTTATGCAAACCCCGTAGAAACAAAATGGAGTGGAAAGATGTTTAACAATGACTTGAAAAATTAAAAGGTATATAAATACAAACAAAAATTTCACACTTATCAAATTTTAATGCTTAAAATTTTAAAAAAATGTACAAAGCATTAAAAACATAGCATTCCTGTACCAAGGTTACCAAATCAGAAATGTTAAATTAAATTAAAGTATATAAATATAAGCAAAATATGGTATATATTATTTTTATACATAAAAGTTCAAAACAATAAAAATGACACAGTTTTCTAATCATAGGGCTCACAAATAAGAAAGCTGTTCTCACAAATCTTGTTGCAGCAGTAGCATGAGTTATTTTGTAGCAGTGAGAACGGGTGCTTCTTAGCAGTGATTCTCTCTTAGGCTTAATTGATAACATTTGTCTCTTGTCAACTGCACGGTTAATTGTTTTTTTGAGTTGAATGTTTTAGTTTTTGTCATGGTTCGTTCTTTGAGTTTGCTTGAGAATTTGGTTATGAGGTGGGGGGAGTAGGATAGGAGTGAGGTGGATTGGGGGCGTGGTAGTGAGAGGATAAGTAAAGAAGGGGGCTTAGATTAAACCACTAGCATAACAAGGGGTCACCTGTCTTTCATTATAGGATTTTATCAAACCTCACAGGTAAAGTTGAGAAAAATGGCTAAAGTACCAACATCCATGAGGTGATAAGGTTTTGAAATTTTTTGTCTTTGACAAAGGAGCACATCGTTCTTAGGTGGCCCTATCAATTATGAGTTTCAGAGAGATACTATTATATTTACAAGGATTTAGGAGTTTCCCTATCTACTTTTAAAAAAATATCAACTAAGGATACGTGGTCATTTAACTTTAGGGGATTGTCACTTAAAAATATTGACCCTTGTAGTGGATTCTTAGGGGTCCTAAGGAGATACCTCCTTAAGGATCCTAGGGTAATTTTGAGGAAAGAGGTGATCATTATTTCCTGAGGATAGATATGGGTAAAGGGTCTGAAACTTCTGGATGAAATTTACAAATGCAATTGATTCCAGAAAACTTGAATAGTATTGCCAGATCAAAGAATAATTTTAAGTGGGTGTAGGTGAAATGGATAAAAATTATTGCCGAGGACTTAAATCAGTGCGTGAAGATATTGTTGGGTTTCATGTTTGAATGCTTTAACTTTTGGTGGAGAAGGTAATGATCACTCAATAAAAGTAGTTGCCAGTGCATAGGTAGGCAATTACCAATGTTGTAATGCTGAGCCTTATATCTTGAAACAATAGTTTAGGAATTTTATTACTGGCATCATATTAGAGAAGCATGCCTAGATTGTTGCTGAAGCTAAAATCTTGATGTAATTTAGATCATTACTGGAGGTCTGTGGTTAATTGGTGGCAACTTTCCATTTGTCTTTTCGCCTTTTGGCTAACACAAAAGAAGTAGTGTCTATTTGTTTTATTTTATCCTTTCACTAAGTAGTAGGGTAGAGTGCTCAAACCTTGTATTAATTTCCTCTTAGTCCAGATAAAGGGTATGTTTCTATCTTCAACAGGTCAAAATCATCCTCAGGTCTGGGAGCTGGTAGGATGATGTTTCACTTTTAATTGATACACAAAGAAATTCTATGAATGGCCACAAATGGCCAAAGTAGGTCAGTTGGATATAAAACTAAAAGGTGTTAACGAGAGCTAGTCAAGAGAGCAGGAACTTGAACAAGTAGAAATAAGGTATCTATAACTAAAAGTAGGAAGTAGTAGAATTAACTAAGCGTAAGGGAATAAGTCACACCCCCTTATATAAAAATCCTAGATAAATTAATTAAATCACAATGATAAACAAATATGACCAAGGATAATGAGCTGGGATTGATACTGAAATTAAATGTGGAATTTAAATGAATTAAGTAAAATAATTTGCTAGATTTCAGAGATGGGGAAATTATGTTGAAGATGTTGAGAATCATTTTGTCCTTATGTTGGAATTTTAGGGCTTGACTAGATGTCTGCCTTGGAATCTGAAACCTGATTGTGCTCTGTTGTAGTTTATATTCACACGTATGGATGTGAACTCGATGTGTGCAAAAGTAAACTAGTGTGTAGACCTGAACCTATACATGCACTGGCTGAAATCTAGCTCAAAGCATCTGTTTGCCTTGATCTTTTGATGTTTGAATACTGGTAAGGAATTGATGGTGTTTACAAAACCTTTAGGGAATCCATTGAAGTTGCAAGGGTTATACTCTTTTTAGTCATACTCCGTAGAGGTTGATTCAATGGTTTTGGAATAATGATCGAAGACAAGAACTAAACATGCAAGGGTGCCTATGATATATTCTTTGATAGTATAATTAGATTCCTCAATGATGTGCAAGTCATTTAGGTATTGTGAGATGATTTGAAATGACATAATGAATGTCTATAAATACAACAATATAGCATGCATATCAACACAACTATCACTAGAGCAGCTCCCAATGGCCAGTGCAAGGGTGTTGGCAAGACTTAATTTGAATTTAAATTTTTAAATTTTAAAGTTCCAATTTACAGTAGTTTAATGACTTGGGTCAATTCCATAGTCATGGATGCGATCCAAGATGAGAAATTTTTGGGAATGAGTGATGATGGAATTGTTGGCATGAGACACTGCATCGATGATCAGATGTTGTCATTGATGGCAACTGGCAACTGGTGAGTCAGATATCCAATCCGCAGTTCATGATTCCTTCATTCCGAAAGATTGATTGAGGTCCAGTAAGGTTCGGTAAGAAGATCCATGTATCCGACAAAGTGTGCAGTTTAGTGGTCAGCGGATTATTTTGGTTGAGTATTTTGCCTCGCGGACTTGGAAGATGTATTGTGGATATGCAATTCACCTTATTCCAAGTTTGTGACCTCAGGTGTTAAGTTTGGTGTTGGTTAGAAGGTCCGGTAGATCGTTTTTCTGGTATGACAGTGTTTTGATGTAGTAGTGTGTGAAGGTTTGTTATGCGGATCGTGCTGAGTGATTTTGATGATTGTTTGTGTGTGTTTGTGGTCGATGAGCTGACATATGGGAAGCGTGTGGACATCTTATTTTGGTCCGCCTAGTTGTCTTTGGATCGGATTGAGCCGACTTGGGTTACACGTTTCATGTTGCGTGTTATGCGGTTTAAGGCCGACATGGAATTGATCTAATTTGATGGTGTAGATATATTAGTTCAATTGATATGATCATTTGGGATGTTGTTCGTGTTAGAGGAAGCATGTATAAGCAATTGTGCATAGTTTCACTTGCATGGTTGAGAGATTTGTGCTCCGGTATGTAATAGAGTAGAACAGAACAGAGTAGTGTGTTAGAACAGTGGCAGAAGACTATTTGTGCTTAATCGAAATTGCCTTTTGGCATTTGTAGATGCTATCCATCAGTTCATTTAATTAGTTATTATTTGTAATCTTTTGTAAGTTAGTGAGCCTTCCTCCGAGGGTTGTAGCCCTCTCTATTGTATTCGAGCAGTGAGCTCTAGGCAGTGTGCCTGAATGCATGTGCATTCCCCCTTGTAATATTACTATACTCCTGATCACAATATTATAATATTGTGGGTTTCAATCCCACTGTGGTTTTTCCCTTAACCGGGTTTCCATGTAAAAATCTTGGTGTTATGCTGTTGTTGGTCTTGGCTTTGAGTTTCTGCATTTACTTTACTTCATTTGCATAAAGTGGTTGTATGATCAGGTTATTTAAAGTTTATTTTGCTAAACACTGATTCACCCCCCCTGTTGGTGTTGGAAATAAGTCACACCCGGACCGACGATGAACTGGTCCAAGAGGGGCCAGTAGCTCAGTGGTAGAGCACTCCAATAGCGTATGGAAGGTCCTAGGTTCGAGTCCTAGCTGGTCCATGTCTCAACATGGTATCAGAGCCAGGTCTAGGCTAGGAGTCCCAAGCACACGAGAGGTGTGGCTTAAGGGGGGGTGTTGGTGTTGGAAATAAGCCACACCTAGACCGACAATGGACTGGTGCACAAGTTTTACATGGAAACCCAGGATGGAAAAAACCACGGTGAGAATGCTGCTAGGATCTACTGTCCTAATCCAACCTCACGTATAATTCAAAGGGCACCAACCCTAAGGAGTCACCAAACCCCTGTCTTAAGAGCACCGACTCTTCCTGATTTGAGCACCCACTCAATATTCAAAAAGCACCAACTTTAAGAATATAAAAATTACAATTCTTTTTAGACCAAATTACATTTCATGAGTATCACAAGCATTTTATGAGTATCATCTATCTAATTCACACAAACCCTTCAATATTGGATAGATAAAGATATGTGGTATCGTAAGTTTTTTTGTTACCTTGATCGGCCTGTAATAAAGTATTCTTTTCATTGTGCCATTTCTATATCTGTTTCTAACTTGAGTGATCGAAATTGTGTGTTCCATATTGGTAACAATGTTCAACTGTTATTTTGCATTGAATATATATTCAGAGCAACTGGTATTCATGTGCAAAAGCCAAAATACATACATACATCCATCGAAATTGTGTGTTCCATATCAGTAACAATGTTCAACTATTATTTTGCATTGAATAAATATTTAGAGCAACTGGTATTCATGTGCAAAAGCCAAAGTACATACATACATACATATATATATATATCCAATTGCTCCTTTGATACAACAATAAGTATACATTTATCTAATCTAATTTGATCAAAGTATTCATTAGAAACACAAGATATGCTATTTGTTATCTTGTAACTATATAGTCATAATAGCACCTCTTTTACCCTGACAACATTCTCCCTCTTTGTCATTGATGGCAAAACTCCAACCCGTAAAAGCAACATTAATCTATAATCGGTATCGTTGAATCTAAATCCAATCATATACATTTATCTAATCTAAAACAATTAGAAACTCCCCCTTTCAACAACAAACAAAGTATCTGCAAAACAAATCATCTGCAATTTCTCCCCCTTTGACATCAATGACAAAGGGCTAGAGACAACAAAGAACACAATATACTCCCCCTAAGTAGATGCTTGTTCTTAAAATGAATCAGAGAGAAGGAGAAGCTAAAACCCTAAGCTTTTGTCTATGCCGAAACCAACTTTCTTCAACTTGCCCAAACAAACAATGTTTACTTGCTACCTCTCGAAGATCGTAGACATTGCCTTCTATTCTTTTTCCATCAGCGATCAACCTTCCTGTTTTAACCATTTTGATTTCACACCAATGAGCATTAAATATTACAAAATACCCATTGTCTCACATTTGACTGACACAACAAATTATACTTCAAACCCTCAACATACCAAACATTATGTGTTTTAAGAGTATCATTAATACTTAAGGAACCTTTACCACGATTTTGTACTCATGGTCTATTATCAAACTTTATTGTACCACCGTTCCAGTCAGTAGTAGTAAACTTACTTATATCATTTGTCATGAGATTCAAGCAACCACTGTCCAAAGATTTTGTTTCTTTGCATGCAACGCAGTCTGAACAATCATGGATTTCTTCTCCTTTCTTTTCCACACCTTTTTGCTCCTTTATTCATGAATTTGCTTTTTGTCTTGTTCTTTTCTGCAAAACTCATATGACAATTTCTTGCAATATGACCAACATTTTGACAATAAAAAACAAATCATACTGAAGTCTTTCAAGGAGTCAAAAGGATATGGACTGACAAAACCGATGTTCCTTCTTGGTACAACTCTACAATCAGCTGCTTTATGACCAAAGTAATTACAAAGATTACAATAACCATAAAAAGAATAAAACTTGTTTGTTGTCATTCTTCTTGTAGGAGGATGCCACTGTGTATACCTTTTCTGCCTTTGAACCTTTACAAATCCATCATTATTTTTCCTTTCATTGAAAGAATTACTCGAACTTTGGCCTTTTTCAAAACCCAAACCAAATTTACCATTGTCTAACCTCTGTTTGGCTACTATTTCGTCTAAGAAGTCAGAACTCTTTTCAAACTTAACTATTTTATTAGACACAATCTTCAATTGTTTAAGTTCAGTCTTCAAAGTTACTACTTCACATTGCAACTTTAAACAATTTTCAGATTTCAACATAAGTTTTGAATTAATTACCTCTTCTCAGCTTTTACCTTCTTCAGTCATCAATCTGTAGATTGATGATCATTTGGTTTCCCTCTTCAAGTACCTTCTTTTGTTGAGAGTTCTCTTTCTTCATATCTCATGATTTCTTCTAAGGCACATAGTAGTTCTTCTTCAAGATCTATTTCACCTTCTTCAACATCATATTCATTACTCTGATATGGTGAACCAATTGCCATGAACAATACTTCACTGTCAGATTCATCACTATCCTTTGAGCTTGAACTTTCTTCTTTAATGCACAATTTTTTTTTTTTTTGAGAAATTTCATTGTTTGTAAGAAGATTGGCTTTTATCTTTCTTTTTGAAGCCTTCCTCATTGTTTTGAACATCTTTGGCATAGGGACACTTAGTAGCAAAGTGCCCAATCTTCCCACAGTTGAAGCATTTGAAAGGTAGCTTCCCTTTGTATTTTCCAAAGCCCTTTTTGATTTTCTTTACAAGTTCTAATAGATCTTCATCCATTTCACTGTCTGACTCTGAACTTTCTTCCTTTGCCTTTTTTGTTGCTTTAAAAGCAGCCTCTCTCTTAGTAAATTCTTCACCAACCATCCTCATTTCGTAAGCTGTAAGGATGCCAAGTAAATCATCAACTGTAATCTTGCTAAGATCCCTTGCTTCTTCTATGGCAGAATTTTTTGCATTATACTTAGAAGGTAAAGATCTTAAAACCTTCTAGACAACCATAGAGTCTTTCATTTTTTCTCCAATACCCTTTATTGCATTTACTATCTCATCAAGTCTCAAGAGATAGTCTGCAATTTGTTTTTCTTCTTTCATCTTCAATCCTTCAAACTTAGCCTTATAAGTTTGTAATTTAGCTTGCTTCACTTTGTCATCTCCTTCGTAGATGCTTTTTAATTTGTCCCAAATGGCCTTAGCTGTCTAACAATGCATCACCTTAACAAATTGAATATTAGACAAACCACAAAGAATTGCATTGTTAGCCTTAGCATAATTTTCATAATTTCTCTTTTCAGTAGGATTAGTTAAAGAATGTGATGGCATTATATAACCATTAACAATAAACATCCAAACATCAAACCCTAAAGAAGACAAATAGCTTCCCATCCTTATACCCAAAAATGCATAGTTGGTACCATCAAATAAAGGTGCCTTATTAGAAGACCCTTCCAAACTAGCCATGTGTTCTATTAACCAAGATCTACTTAGACTGACTAAGTCTTATCAAGCACTAGGCTTTGGTACCAATCGTAGAACACAATTCTACTACTGAGAGGAGGGATGGGGGGTGGAGGGGGGGGCAGGGTTGAATCAGTAGTAGATATGAACTTTTGATCCTTAACAAATTAAATCTTTAATGAGCTTTATTTCAATCTGAAAACTGAAAGAAGTGAAACTGAAACCAGAAAGATGCAGTCACACAATAAAAACAATGCACAGGATTTACATGGAAACCTAGGATGGGAAAAAATACGGTGAGAAATGCTGCTGCTGTCCTAATCCAGCCTCACGTATAATTCAATTACAATGTTTAAGGGCACCAATCCTAAGGAGTCACCAAACCCGTCTTAAGAGCACCAACTTTTCCTGATTTGGGCACCCACTCAATATTCAAAAAGCACCAACTTTAAGAATATACAAATTACAATTCTTTTCAGACGAAATTACATTTTATGAGTATCACAATTATTTTCATAAACACATTTACTAAAAATAATGCTCTCTTTTATTTACTGTAATATCTGCATGAAAGTAATCAAATGAATATCACTGCTAAACCTCTTTCAAAACCAATATTCATGAAACTTACAGCCCTGATGTATTTTTCCTTCACTGATTCTATTCACAACTTGTTCACAGCGTTGACAAATATTTCCAGTGTTTCTTAGAACTTTCCTTCATTGGTCTGATATCCTCTTCAGACAATACAGATACAACTGTATTCTTTACAACTGCTGAATGTTAATTCAAATCAGAATAATGCCTATTTTCATTTCACATCACACTCCTTTCTATTGAGTTTTCTCACACATATTCAGATCTGCAAATATGAATCATACACCATAGAAAGTTGTTTATTTCACTGCATACAATATCAACATTTAATCACCACCTCCACACCATCAAACTCAAGTCTCATATATATAACACCTTTCTCAATCAGTGATGTGGTTGAGAGAAGATGCCGGTTACAAGTGTCTTATAAGATGGTTATAAATTAGTTATACCTTCCACGTAAAGCTCTCAATGGCCTTGGTCTATAAAGAATCGTATAGTGCCAATAAAGTTATAGATCATCTTTCAAAGGATCACCATCGTATGGTAGGAACGACATCCTCACATTATAGCAAAATCTCTTCATGGAGCCATTCATCAAAACGATCCCTTGTCTTGCAAGTTTAGACTGAAGGAGGTGTTCACGTCAGTAAAGAAATTTGAGGCCACAATGCATATGATCAAGAATACAGACTCTGCTGTGTTTTCACAACTATCAGAAATTACTGATAATGATCATCGATCTGGTTCACACAAACCCTTCAATGCTGAATAGATAAAGATATCTGGTATTGTAATTTTTTTTTGTTACCTTGATCGACTTGTAATGAAGTACCTGATTCTTTTCATTGTGCCGTTTCTGTGTTGGTTTCTAAACTGAGTGATCGAAACTGTGTGTGCCATACTGGTAACAATGTTCAATGTCATGTCCCCTCCTTGATCTTTATATCTATCCTAATAAAGTAACTATTATTAATTAATATAATAATTACCAACGAATTATTAAATTAATAATATTATAAACATAATTTACATATTATGTTTGTTACTATTATTATTATTTATTTATGAATTTATTATTTTATTCTTATTATTATTTACTATTTACATGAAACATAATTTATTATCTATTTATTAGTAATATTAAATTCATAATATAAACATAATTTATTATTTATTTATTAGTAATATTAAATTAATAATATTATGAATAGACAATCGATCACAATTGAAAGCAACGCTGTGTAAATGACAAGAGATTAAGACGTTAAATATAGTAAGACAGCAATCGGGAGGAAGTTCTGGTGTGGCATCCATAACCTCAGAATCGTATACACATTAGCAAATAAACACCCGATAGTATCACAGCATATGAAGGACCGATAAGGAAGGTGTTCATCAAATGTATTGCAGATTGATAGAGCCAAGACTATCATAAGAGAACAATTAGGAGGGAAGAACGAATTTAATATGGATTACAATATATAAGAAAGATGGGATTGTAGCTATAATTGTGGCCATCATTCATCAATGAAATCATATAGAACAAGCTACAGATATCCTAACATAATCACGATCCTAAGAGAGGACACAAACTGCATTAGTAATGATTGGTGGGTTACAAGTAAATGCTAATCATGATTAATTATTAGCAAGAGTTATGAGAAAGGGAATGTATTCACCATGCCTCTTATCGTGACCTATTAAAGGTGCAATGCCTATTTAAGGAGGGGGATTAATAATAAAAAGAGAGAGGCTTATGTTAAGGCAGCAATTAACAAAAGGCAGCGATTAGGATAACAACAGTTGTTCATGAAGAGACATGATTAAGGGAAGGGTATGTCCATTCCCAAGAAGAGATACAACTATTCCGTCCATAAGGCATTTAAAAGGATGAATATAAATGATTCAAGGGGGAGACGGATGACATATGAGATATTAATATCCAGCAGGATTGATCAGTTCAGATCAGAACTGTTATTAAGTTACAGGCAGTAACATCTTGTTCTTGGTGGCATTCATGGGATGTGCTTAATATGTATTTCTACTTTATGAAGTCCGATAATGTTTCTATGCAGAATTTAATATTAAGGAAAATATTAACATAGAGTGCAATATATTTGATAAGGATATAAGTATCATGACAGTGGCAGACCAGATCTGACATGTGTCAGATCTGTCTGCCAATACCAGCCCCTAAACATATTACCAATTAGGATTGTTTTAAATGGTAGTAGTATTAGTAGATTATATAAAAGGATACTAGCAAATCCATAAATAATTAGTAATATTATTTAATTCGTTTGTTTATATATATATATATATACACTCAATCAGAATAAGGAGTAACTTAATGATTGTAAATATAGATATTGATTATAATAGATATTAATATATAATTATTGTTAACATAATACTTTAGAAATTATTCAATAATATTACATAATAATTCATACAAATAATAATTAATAAATACGTAAATGATTTATAAATGAATCAGAATAAGATTGATTGTTTAATATGGTAAGTTAGCAAGTACTTGATAGACTAAAGAAGATTGAATATCACAGATTTGACTCGTGAAAGATAGACTTGACTCTTAAACAAGTTAGTTTAAGTCATTAGTACTTTGAAAATAGGTTGATTATGGTTAAATTAGACCATATCCAAGTTGGGGACATTACATTCAACTGTTATTCTGCATTGAATATATATTCAGAGCAACTGGTATTCATGTGCAAAAGCCAGAATACATATATATCCAACTGCTCCTCTGATACAACAACAAGTATAGATTTATCTAATCTAATTTGATCAACTATTCATTAGAAACATGAGATATGCTATTTGTTATTTTGTAACTTTATAGTCATAATAGCATCTCTTTTATTTTTGACATCAATGACAAACCTGGCCAGCAAAGTGGTCAAGCTCCAACTATGTGGAAGATCTTAACAACTTAGAAAGGTTGATAAAATTATCTTCAAGATGATAATGAATATGAGCTTATCATTACACAACATAAGTTTCAAAGAGGAATGTTAGTGAGGTATATGCCCTCCCTCCAATTGGTTGCATACAACAAATGCAATGAACTGGAGAAAAGGAGAAAGGGCTATAATCATTATAAGAGCATGTAAACATGGTAAAAGGTATCATCGTGACATAAGCTTGTAAAAACATTGACAAGATGTGATCATGAAATTACATATAGCAAAGGAAAGGTAAGATGTTTTCATTGTTGCCACCATTGAAGGAAAATAATGGTTGCTGTAAATGCTAAATAGTAAATATGGATAATAAGAGCGCAAGTAGGATGCAAAACATGATAATTATCATAAAGATGTAATCATAATTAGTTTTTTTAGATAAGTAGGGCTTTTGAAAGGGCCCTAATCCCTTTTATGAAGATAATGTTAAAGCATTGAGCCCAACAAAACATCAAACAACTATACAAGACAACAACTAGCAACAAGAAACAAGGCAAACAAAAACCAAAAAGAAGCCCTGCCCAACGATGAGGTAGACCCACCCAAATAAAGGTGGTTTAAAAAAATGTTCCAAAGAGCTTTGCTTTGTGGTTTAAAAAAATGTTCCAAAGAGCTTTGCTTTAACTCCAAACTGGGGTCCATTTCCCCTAATCTGAATTTCTTGAGACAAAGAGAAGACATGACATCATTGGCATTACCTTCCTCCAACTCCTTCATAGAACAGTCCATAAGGGGATTCCTTTTAATATCAACTTTCTACACCTCCTGAACAAAAGGAACAAAATACTCCATGGAAACAAGGATTTGATCCTTCATTTTCCGAACAAAGTGTTGTTTCTTATTTTTTAAGCAAGTTATTGAGGCGTGACCCACTTTACAATAACAATGGCAAATAATTAGAGAGTCCTCAAACTCAATCTGCTGCACCCACTTACCAAATTTAGAGGCAAGAGTAATATGAGTAGGGAGCACCTGGTTTTTCTCCACATAAACACAAAATCTAGCAAATAACAACCGTTTCTTGAGTTTGGAGACCTGATCTGTAGCACAATATTGCCCAAAAGAGTTGGCAATGATAATAAAAGTGTTTTCATTCCAAAACTCCAAAGGCAGCCCAAGCAAACGAACCCAGACACAAAACATGAGATTTTTCGTTTCGAGGGTTAAATTTAGGATACCAACTTCAAATAAAAAGATCATTAATGCCCAAAACCCAAGGGCCATCATGCGGAATTCTAAAACAATCTTCCTCACAGGAGGAGGAAAAAAGAAAAACCATTCAACATTGCAGTTACCTCAACCTAACCGCTGAGCTTCTAGGTCTGAAGGATCCAACTATGCATAGTATGAATATTGGGGCGATTACGAAAGAATCTCCGAACAAGAGAGCTCCTCAACCAAGTCATCAACTCATCGAAAAGAGAATCAAGAATAATGAATTCAACTTGACCTTCCTCCAAAACCTTAGAAGGCACACTGAAATTGGAACAGCAAGTTTGTCCCAAAGAATTTCTTGGGGGTAGAGCAACCGTAGCAGCCGCCTTACACATCATAACACAAGGTTCCTTTGAACCCTTGGGGGAAGGGACAACAATTGCAACAGGAGGGGAAGCAACCTCCATCACACCGTCTTTAAGATTAGAAATTTGCTCCAATGAAAAGGAGAAGGAGCAACATCCTCAAGACCAACAATATTCAGCTCATCTTTGCCAGGAGAAGAGATTGCAACCCCAGAAGCAACCACCTCATTGGACTTAAAGGCCATCTCAGAAAAAATTGGGGTATATGTGGTACAAAACCAGTCTCATCCTCAATAATCGCAGACACAACCTCATGATTCGTTTTCCAGGACTTATCTCCCAAGGAAGATGAAAGAAACCCTTCTTTCAAAACCATTTGAGGCATCGAGATCAGAATTCAAAGCCCCTAGCCCTCTTATTCTTTAAAGGAGCTTCCAATAAGAGATCCAAAAGCAATTCATCCTCTTCATCAAGAACATCCTCAGAATCATCAGAGAAAAGGGAAGAGTGATCTTCATCTTCCTCGGAAACAAAGGCTTCCTTGCTCTAGGAAGACTCCCACAAGGCCTCCAAATCCTCATAAATCCCCTAAAGAAAGAGGATCCAACTGCCGTATCATCTGCATTGAAACCCTTGGGAACTCCCCCAACATAGCCCAAACTCGAGTTATCCTCACACTCGAAGCCCACCCCAGGAAGCAGATCTCCTCTTGGGTCTTCATCCTCAGAGTTGCCCTCTCCAACACACTCTCCTGCCTTCACTCAAGCCTTCCCACCTGTACTCTTGCCTGCATTCCTGCTGCCTACACTCTTGCTCATGTTTTTTGCTCTCCATTGTTCAAAACCTAATATGAATTCATGTTGAGGGTTCTAACATTAATTTAATGTAATCATAATTAGTTATAACTGCTTTTGGATGATGATTAAACTATCACACAATCTAATCCAAAAGAAGTTACAATTATTTTTATGGATTGTGGAAATCTGTGGTCTTTAATGTATCATGATATTAAAGCCTGGTAAAGTTCATGAACATACAAGATAAACATGTGAGAAAAAACATGACATCATAAGTATGTGCAAATATTGCGAACATCATAATAAGCATGGCATGTAAACAACATAAAAGCTAGACATTAAAAGCGTGAAACATAGGAAGCACATAACCAATTGTAAATCATGTAAGATAAGGATGTAACAAGGAACATGTGAGAAGATGAGCGGTAAAGATGTAACATAGTGTTCGTGTTTCAATTTGTCTTTTTCAAGACAACACAATGAAATGGTGTACGAGGTCAACTTTTTCTTTGAATCATGAGAGTGAGTTCCCTAGTAACTAAACTTACCATAGACATGAAACAAAATATACAATAACTAACAGTCTAACAATATGCACAATATTCTTTTAGGGTTTTGCAATAGTGAAATGAATAAAATAAATTATCCTATCTTTTTGCTTTATGTATGGTGACTTGAAATGGTTCTGTCTTACAAATGAGATTTTATATATTTTATGAGCTTACTTCAGCAATTGAATTTAACAACATGACATCTATGCACCAGCTAAAAGCAGTAACCAATAAGGAGATGCAAACTCGATTTCTCAAGGATAATAAATTTGACAAACAGAACACACTGGAAGGATAAAACCACTAGGTTAAATACATAGCTGTATCCTTAGATAGGTAGATAATATAATTACAATGTTTGATATTAAATTATCTACCTTAAATCTAACCCTTGAAACACAAGATGGCATTAACACAAACACATGAATATAATAATCACTCAAACAATTTCAGCAATATAAGCATAGCATCAACTATCATTAAGATATTTTATGGCCCAAACACTTATTTGTAAGGTTACAAAAACCCAAGTTGTGGGATTTAGCATAATAATTAACTTGTCAAAAACATCATTTTTTTTAAAGCAAAATGCTCAAAACTACCAAAAGTAGGCAATAGACAATATAAAGCATCAAAATAATCTAAATGATGTTAAATAAAAGCAACCTAAAAACAGGCTACCATCATCCTATCAAAAATATTATATGTATAAACATAGATTTGGCTAAAAATAGCTAGATTGCAAATCTATGAGTTTGAAGAATCTAAAGAATTTGAAGAAGTTGGATCTAGTGTACCATCTTTCTTTAGTGGAAATTGAACCTTTTTTATGAATACATTTTTATTCTTTGATGCAAGTGTGAAATTACTCTGTCTGATGAGCTGATGATGAACAAATCTTCTTTCATCAACCAAATCATGGGTCATTGTATTTCCTTTTCTTTAATTGATATTTACTTACAAGTTTTCTTAACTCTTCCATGCTGCCTGGACCAAAAGAAGAGCCTCCTATATGCACTTGAACTAGTTGGTAAAATTCAGCTCTTACTTCATCCAGAATATTCTTAGCAAATGTGCAAGAAATGGATGAACAAAACGTAATGGTTACCTATACTGTGATTTTTGACTTTTATATTTTCCGTTGACTATCTTCACTATAGGCATCCAAAGCTCTAGAATCAGCAGAAGTATTGCCATCCACTCTGGTATAAGGTACTCTTTGTGATTGGAAATGATTCCAAGTTTGATTATCTTGTGAACAACTAAGGGCTCAATAGTCTCCAAATGTCTGATGACATTTCTAGAAGATGAAATGCCAATAGTTATTAGGTTCTTTCACTCCATTTCCTATTGCTCTCATCGATCAACATCTTTCAACAAATCTAACAACTTTTCTATCATTTTCAACCCTGTATCATAAAATTGATCAGTTCACTGTTGAGTACCCCAGCCACATGAAACCAAACTATCTAATTTCTTGCTTTGTTTGTGTTCCCCAACTCCATAAGGTGATGAAGAGCTAGATATGGGCAAGTGATTGACCAAATGTTTGGTGTAAGCCCTTAGTTCCCATTTCTAACCAAGTCTGTCTTTTCTTGTCCTTTCTTTAAGGCTCTATGTTTGATACAGTCTATTGTTAATTACAACATGTCCATGTCAACTTTTTTTAATCTATAGGCTCTCAGTTAGTCTATGTAATTTAAAATTTAGCAAGTTGCTCTTCCTACCCATTCTTATCCACTAGTGAAATTGTTGTCTCAATAATAAAAGCTCATACCTTATTGTGAGATATGATATATTATTATTTAGTGTGATGCTACATTATGTTTTTTTGTTTCTGAACACAATATGTTTTTAAGTCTAAAATAATTGCTTGAAGCTGTTGACTTACTTCAAAGGATTGTTGTACCTTTTATAGGTATATTGTCTGAGGAATTTTTTATAAATTTGATGAGTTAAAAGTGACTGTTGGTAGACAATGTCTTAAGGAGTGTTGCACATTATCAAGAGGAACAGTTGTACTTTCATGAAGAATGTCGTGCCAAGCCCATTTTGAATGCCGAACAATTCCAAAGGCTAGTGCAAGTTTGAATTAGCAAGGACATGACCGTAGAGTCATAATCCGAGTTTTATTTTGTGAACCAATTTACCTTGCAACATATAAAGATGGAGCAAAACTCACGAAGGAAGAGGTAGTTAGTTCATTGGATTACACCTATAGACAGTTGACCTAATAGATGCATATCCAAGTTCATCTCTCCCATAATCTGTCCTTGGTTTAGAGCTTGTGGATTGATAACTTATTATTGCATAGTCCTAGATCTAGATCAAAATGGAATAATTCCCCAACATAAGTAGTAGCTTGCTTGTCATTCATATTTGGATTCCATTTTGATAACTAGCAATAGAGTATGCAGTATCCTAGTTAGGAATAGGAGCAAGAGAGGCAAAGACCATTGAGAGCTAGTCCCATTAATTGTGATCTAGGTCCATAATCCCTTTCCAACAAAAATAGACAATTGGAGTATGTGGATTGATGCAAGTATCTCAAGATTGATACTTTCATCCGTGTCTTGCTATTGGTTGCTAAGTTGCACAAATCTAGCCTTTGCCTAGATTTCTAAGTTGGGAATGGATCTTAGGTGAGATGGTCATGAAACTTCTAGTTTAGGATTAGAATAAGAGGGCTCAAGGTCATCATCTTTTCTAGCCAAATCAAAATCAAGAAAATGAGATCAGACCACATAGTTGTGGTAAAATTTGCTCTATATGGCTCTATTTTAAGACATCTTGCCTAAAAGAACTTACTTTCTAGAATTATAGTTGCATCAAATGGGTTAGACTTTGCTTTCGAGAAATATCCTAAACCATATGGATGGGGACATAACATCACTAGGAAACCATAGTATGGAAAGATGGGAAAGTATTATTAGATGGATATCACTTAGATAATGTTGGCATTTGTTAGAATCAGTATTGGGAGACAAGTATGGTGATTTATCCATCTTACTAGAATTAAAGTTGATTCCTATCAATCAACATTCGTTGAATGTGCTCATCTATTTTTCAATCAACATTTGTTGAATGTGCACTTCGATTGATGATTGGCATAGGGAAGAGCAAGTAGGATTGATTCGAGAACTTGCAAACGGTTCCATGCCACTCCACCTCATTTTACGATTTAGTGACATCAAAGTTTCCCACATTGATCAATCTATGGTAAGGTTTTGCAACAAGCAGCATAAGACAAAGATTTAGGCCAATCCTCTTAAGGTTTTAGGTTTAATAATGCTTCAATTGCTTGGTTGATGCATGTGAAATTGCCGTAAGAAATTCTTCGATTGATAACACCACCTAGCTAGGGATGGCTTACCATACATCTCAACTAACTATGCTCGTATCTCAACTAGTGCATTGAATTGCCTTGTTTCAATCCTATGAGAAACTAGCACTAGATTTTAGAGATGACTCTTTGAACCCACTAGTCATAAACATGAAAAGGTCATCAAAACATTTTCTTCAAACACCACCTCATACATAGTGTTTGGAAAAAACCATGTCACATTGAAAGAGTAGTGTAGGTCGTACACAACATAGAGAGAAACCAACTATTCTCCTCTAATGCAAAAAGGTTCTCTTTATCACCTTTTCAATTATAGAGGGTTGGGGCAGTTGTTGCAATCAAAGTACTATAGCTTTAGGATGACTTCACCATAGTAAAAATAGTTTACAATGTCACCATGAAGCTGATGGTGTAATTTAGAATATAAGGATTCGAATCTAATGACATATTCATGTAGTTGCTTGTTAGGGCCTTGGGCACACTCAATTAAATCAACAACAATGACGATTATAAAGGGTTGGGGCGGTTGTCGCAATCAAAGTATTATAGCTATATGACGACTTCACCATGGTAAAAATAGTTTGCAATTTGTCACCATGAAGCTGATGGTGTAATTTAGAATATAAGGATCCAAATCTAATGACATATTCATGTAGTCGCTTGTTAGGGCCTCGTGCACACTCAAATAAATCAACAACAATGACAATTTTTAGGCCAATATTAACTTTGAAATGTTTAAGGAATTCTTTGGCTAATTCTAAAAAAGAATGTATAGATTCATGAGGTAGAGAGAAGAATTATTTAGTAGCATAATATTTTTTAAGTGCATAGAAATAACTTAGCAATCTACACATGTAGGAGAGAAAGATGTCAAATGTATGGTCACCTTTGCCAACATACATTTTTTTTTTAAAATTGCATATTGATTACAAATATCTTGCTCATTTGAGCATCAACATGAGACCAATACAAGCTCCCTAGGAGCAAGCACACTAGAAATCATGTATGCAAGACCAAGAGTCACTACTTGGAAAAATTCACTTTTATTTGGAAACGACCTCCATATTAGAAGCCAACTATGGAAGACCAAGAGTTACAACTTATAATTCCACTTTAGATGCCTGCGTGAACTTGAGTCTCCACAATGAAAACCCAATGTTTTAACCAATTAAGCTCAATTCATTGAACTTGCCATCATACATTTCAAATTCAGGTGCCATAAATTTAGTTGGTAAAGGACAAGTAACAACCTCAAACACACATGCTGTATTTTGTAATTTCACATACTCATCTTTATCTTGTCACAGAATTAAGGTATGAAATGAGATGTGGAACTAGGAATAGAACAAGGAATTGAATGTAAGGATGACAATAGTGGAAGAACAGTTGACACTAGAAGGGTGGGAAGAAGAGGCATCACACTAGTGGGGGAAGTGGAAATGGTGGAAGAAACACTAGGACCACGTCTAGTCAAATAACTAGCAGGATATCACATAAAGTGAAATAGTAATGGGATGAGAGGATGTATATGCTCAAGATAGGAATTGTGTATAACAACAGTAACGAAAATGAGGAACAAAACCAAGAGGAAACTGTGAAGAGGATGCACCATTCAAAAAACTACAAGTATCTTTAGTACTAATACCTTGAAGCACATCCAGTCTGATGGCTTAGTGAGCAATAAATCATGAAAATATTGAATTAAATGTGTCGGATGACCCACATCAACCAAAGTAGCAAGCTCATGTGCAAATTGTATTGGCAAAAGAAAAAGGGAGCCATACTCTAATGAGATTTGAAAATAGGATATGCAATAAAAAAATAGATCTGAAATTTTAATAGAAGGATAAACCATAAGTCCAAAACCTAGGTTATGTAGGAAGGTTGGGTTCAATAAATGTAAAGGAATAAATTGCACTTTAATAATCTAGGTAATTATTAAATGCAGAATTTAAATGAATTAAATACAATACTTGGCTATATTTTAGAGATGAGGAAATAATGCTAAAGACGATGTGAACCAATTTGTCAATATGCTGGAATTTTAGGGCTTCATCAAATGGCTGCCTTGGAATTTTTTGATTGTGCTCCACTGTTGTTCAAATCTAGATGTATGAAAGTCAACTTGTGTGAAGACCTAAGCCAGTACCTACAGCAATGAACTGGTTGAAATCTGGCTATTGGAATCTGTTTGCCTTGATCTTTTGATGCAAAATCCCAGTTAGGAGTTGGAGCGTGTCTACAAAGCATCTCTAGGGGATTTTTTGAATTGTGAGGGTCATGTTCTCCTCAGCTAGACACCTAGGAAAACTGATTGAACATCTTTTGAACAATGATCAAGGACAGGAAGCAAGAATTAGGGATTCCTAAGATAATTTCTTCTCCAAAGTTGGTCCAAAACATAAGGGAAAAGGGCACATCTATGCAATTTTCACCATTGGACTTGGAAATAATGAAGGAAGTTGCTACATGAATGCCTACAAATGACGAGAGTAGGTCAATGACACTCAAAAGTACAGGTGGCTATAACAGATAACAAGGAGTACATAAAGGAACTCCAATAACTAATAGAAGAAAAATAACTGAATTATAGTACTTTTACAAATTGTGAAAGGAGATTGGTGAGAGTTTAAAACCCAAAAGTAAACCTAGACATGATGGCATTACTAATAGTAATTATAAAACTTAAGTACTAGTAATTTTTAAATAAAAAATCTTAAAGAGGTAGTGTTCTCTGTAGAATGTAACGATGACAATCCTTTAAAGACAGGATTAGATAAGTTAAGCAATATTGAATTGCATTATCTTTTGGAAGGATCTTATATATTTTAAAAGACATTTTTCTATATGGATGAAAAACTCATTTGATTAACATTTTCAAATTTTGGAAGATCTGAGCATGTAGGTAACCAAAAGGAACAATCTGAAGTAGTCAATTATCAAATTTTGTCATGTTTGTGAAATATTTTTCACCAATAAGTGGCAAAAGACCATATTTATCCTTGTTATGATTATCTGCTTCCAATTGATTGTAGTGAAATATTCCTTTTCTTTTTATTTTTGGAAACAATAGATCAGTAAAATTATAAGGGGCACATGTATTTTAATCCTATTATACTTTTGATATTAGAACCTATTTCACGACATATGGAGGAGGAAGGGCTAGAGTTTTTGCAGTTTGCTTTCCGTTGGTTCAACTGCCTTTTAATCCGTGAGGTATGAAACTGCTAACGTAGAGTTATTTTGTCAGCTTTACCAAAGAGACTTCTTAAATGTAATTTACGTAATAACTATTTCCTTGTGCATTTATATTAATTTTTGTGGCAGATTCCATTTCACCTTGTCACGAGGTTGTGGGATACATATCTGTCAGAGGGGGATGCTTTTGCAGAATTCCTTGTATATTTATGTGCTAGCTTTTTGCTAACGGTGAGTACTATAAGCTGAACTACCTCTGATATTTACAATTCGTTGCAAAAAGTGTGGAAGAAAACAAAGTGAGGCAGTAGATGAGAATAACTACTGGATTATTAAAGTAAAGTTGTTGCTAAATTCATTGAAGAGATACGACTATTAATTGTGAATGTTTTCTTTGTGAGACATCATTTTTTAATTTGCAATTGTGTGTATTTATAAGTTCTTGTTTTCTAACAATATGATTTACTAAGTTTAAAGCATTGGCTAATAGAATTTTGCTATTAACAATGCACTAACTCTGCAGCTGATTTTTTGAAGAAAGTGTATTTTTTGGGTGCCATTGCCAAGTGGACTGTTCATGCTCATGAGGGATGAGGGATGAGTTCTTGTTAATATTTAAATATTAACAATATGTATCAATATATATTAACTTGAAAACTTGTAGTTGAATTTTGAAAATGCACAAAAATTTGGCGACTAAGAGAAAAAAACTAAATTTCTTAAAAAACCTAAATTTTATGCAAAATATAGTTAAAGTGTATCAAATGAGAGCATACAATGTTGAGAAAGTGTTTTCTACTAGATTCAAATACAAATAGATGATAAAATCACATTATTATGTGAATACAACAGTCAACTAATAATTAATGAGTTTATGATAATTTTCATTGAAAATCATCATAATAAATTGCAAAGTTACAAGTTACAAGAATTTATAAAGTTCTCTTATTTTGTATTAGTGAAAAATTGGTTAGAAGTTCTAGTCTTCACACATTATTGTGGCTCCTCTCTTGGCGTAGAGGGTTGCCCTTATGGTTCCACCTTGCTATTAGATGGCAATTACTCCTCTATCTTATGTTTGATATCATTCACATTGATGTCCTCCAATCGAATCTCTTATGTTTTTGCTGCATCTATAGTTATACCCTCCATAGCGTGCCTATGAAATCAACAATGTAGTTCTCTATAAATAAGTTGGGCTTCTCATTTAGTTCAATCCAATCATTATAGGGACCCATCTCATCCAAGTCAATAGGCTCCTATGGTTGTCCAACTTTTTTGTGCAAAAGCGAAGGTTGTAATGCATAAAAACTAGGTAATTGAGGTGTTGTTGAGTTAATTTATTGTGCTTTCCATAGAATCGCTACAAGGATGAGACAAAATTCGAAGGATTAGCTTTTGAAGATTTGTGGTGGTTCCATCCCAATCTTTCTACCAAGAGTTTGCAAATAAGATATTCAAAACTTGTAAGCAACATTTTATTAATAATTGTAATTTGAAAGATATTCAAACTTTGTAATTTGTTTCTTGTTGTTTAGGTGGATTTCTAGCTAGTTAGTGGCAAAGGAAAAGGCCTCCCTTTAGCATGCTTGTAATCTTGCAACTCTGAAGTAGTGAGGTCTTTTGCTTCGAGTTGATGTGTCATCCTCTCAATACATATTGATAGGTACTCCATAACCTCCCATCGCCATTTGCTAAACTATCAAAGAAGAAAATTTTGGGGTTGAGGTATTGCCTCACTACATGAATGGGTTGGTGGAAGTGATTGTTCTACTTTTTATCAATGATTACTCAAATGAGATTAAATCTTCCTCTTATCTCTCTTTTAGTATTTTTGGATAGCCACTTTGGCCCTATCCATGGCCTCATAATGTCTACCATTGGGTTTTTCTCTCCATCCACCAAGCACAAAATCCTCAGCAAAGGCTTTGATGCTTAGAATGTACAAATAAATTTAAATCACAAACATACATGTTGTGACCTAATCACACATCACCCCATCCTAGATAGGGACCCCCTAGCTTTTAGTCCCTTTTGGTCGTTTGGTCTTGGTTTTTTGTGGGTTTTGGTGGCAGTCTCGTCAGTCTCTCCACTTTGCAGGTGTTCGAGGGTCATTTGGATTTAATCTGCTTTTCGTTTGAGCGAGTTTGGTGAAGTCTAGGGCCTATTTTGTCTTTTTTACGGTTTCTGCCTTTTGTCCTAGATTTTAGGGGTTTCTGTTAGGGTTTGGGAAAAACTGAACATACGACTGGAATCAGGACCCTTCAAGGAACCTCCCAGTAAAATTTGAGCCAAAATGGAGCAACTTTCTATTTTTAGAAAGTTCCTATTTTTTAGGGATTTTATAGTCTCGGATGGTCGTCATTTTGCCAAAAATCAAACTTACAATTTTTAGTAATTTCCATTTTTAGTAAGTTTCTATTTATAGTAAGTCATTCTTGTATCCTATCTAGGGGTCTAACACTGACACTTTAAAGGTTTCTATTTTTGGAAAGTTTGTTCTGTCAGGACCATTCGGGCAAGGTGACAAAGATCAAGCATTTGCAACTATTTCTAATTTCGGAAAGTGAGAAAGCAGACAGAGAAAGCCAGAAGATGGTTGAGTGTTGGAAGCCCACTCCTGAAATGGAAAGCTCGGGAAATTTCTCCAAGTCTGGAAAAATCATCCCTAATTCTTATATGGTGGCCTGATCCGGAAGAGGCTCAAAATCCGTCCAAGTCCGGAAGAAGCATGAAAAGACAAAATTCCTCCTCTAAGGCAAAATTCTGCCCCAGGCCAAGGACAGGCGCCAAAATGGATGTCTCATGGAGGATTCACAAATTGATGAATTCCTCCTCCACAGCAAAATTCTGCCCCAGGCCAAGGATAGGCGCCAAAATGGATGTCTCATGGAGGATTCATAAATTGATGAATTCTTCCTCCACAACAAAATTCTGCCCCAGGCCAAGGACATGCACCAAAATGGATGTCTCATGGAGGATTCATAAATTGATGAACTCCTCCACAGTGAAATTCCGCCCTATTCCTCCAGAGAGCGCTAAAACACACAAGGCATGGAATGCGTAGAGAAGTCAATGAATCCATGAACAAGGCAAAATTTCGCCCTACTCCTTAGGAGGGCGTTGAAGTAAGGAGGTCAAGAAGGGAAGGAAAAGTTGATAAAATTCCTCCACAAGCAAGAATTCCGCCCTAGAAGGTACCAAGGCGCCAAAACCACCCTGCCATGGAATTCATGAAAAATGCATGAATCTCCCACCAGTGAGAAATTCCGCCCAAATCCTCAGTTGGGCGCCAAAATGAAGGGGTCATGGAGGATTCACAACTTGGCAAAATTCCTCCTGCAGTACAAAATGGCGCCCAAGGTGAAAGGAAGGCGCCAAAACAAGGAGGTGATGGAGGATTCACAACTTGGCAAAATTCCTCCTGCAGTACAAAATGGCACCCAAGGTGAAAGGAAGGTGCCAAAAAAGGAGATGATGGAGAATTCACAACTTAGCAAAATTCCTCCTGCAGTACAAAATAGCGCCCAAGCCATGATCAAAGCGCCAAAGCCAAAAGAGAAGGGTCAAGGAGGAATCAAAAGGAAAAGTCCCCTCGGGCAAATTTTTGAATTTTATATTTTTAGACACTGAATCTTGTCAGAATGTGGAAAATTTTATAGATTCAGAATCGTGGTGAGTTTCTCTATCCAATGAACTTGGCTCCTAAAAATTAGGGGGATCCCTAAAAAATAGGGGATGTTGAAAAGGGCGTGAAAATTCCTTCAGAGGGAGAAGGCAACAAGTTAGAATGAAATCAAGCAAATCTTGAAAAATCCTTCAATTTACCTCCGAAATTTGAAAGAGTGGAAGTTAATGAGTTGGCGAAGAGAATCTTCCAAGTATGACGCATGGCTTAGTGCATTTAATGAAACTTCTAAATTCGAACTCACTCACAAGGGAAGTTTCTTTTGCATGGCGCAGTGATTGGGAAAGTATGACGCATCATAAATTCAATTGCTAATTTGATGCCTAGCAGGACGTTTTGAAGGATTCTATATAAGCATGGAGAGTCATTTCATTTCTCACGTGCAGGATTCAGGAAAGAAGAATTGGAGAAGTGAAGAGTGGTCATACTTGGTCTTTGTTTCATCATTTCTAAGGTGCTTTTCAGGATGGCGGAATCAAGCAAGGCAGGTGCCCTCTCCAGGCACGCATTGATCAAGGTAGAAATGAAAGGTTTTCTTCCTCATTCCTAGATGAATTCCAGATGGGAAGAAATCAGCGATACTAATTTGGGCACATTCAATCTGGTTGCATTCAAGATCAGAATGTTCGGGACAGCAGGGCATAGTCCATCGCCAACAGCTATCAAAATTGTCAAGAGCAGAATTGTTGCGGCAGTTGGTTTTCCTCTTGCTATTTAGTGTCCAGACTTGATCTTGGAGTGTGCAGAACATTATAATTTGGAGTGGAAGACAATCTCAACATCAGATGGCAAGTTGCTGGCAATATTGACTCCAGAGTCAATTGGTGAGGCTTTCAGAATTCCTTCGCACTATTCCATGACATACAGGACCAGCAATGGAGCTAAGGCAGTATATGAAGTAGGTCCTGCCAGGTGTGCTGATTTGATTAATAAACAGTGGTTGTTGAAGCCTAGGATGCATGCCTCCAAGATGCCAAAGACTCTCACTATCTTTGAGTTCAAGTAGGAGTATGTGGACCTAATAAAGATGCTGAGCAGAGTAATGGGGTGTTCACATTCTGTGAACTTTGAAACTTGGATGTTCTTCTACATAGGCGAGATCATGAATGCAAATGGGCTAGTTGACTGGGGCAGATTGACCAGTCATTACTTGCACGAACAATTGAAAAACTTAAAAGAAAAAAGGGCCTAGTCCTTCTTCATGAGCTCCTACCTGTTCTATATGCTTGCATGAAGGGGAGGATTTGATGGTCTGCCAACAAGAGGAGTCATGGGTTGCGGAACAACACAGCTGGAAGTACATGAGTGTTATCCCCAACTACATCTTCACAATGTTAGTTCTTACAGGTTGGCAAATGACACCTTCACTATGTACTTTACACGGCTTATGCAGAAGAAGTTGCACGTAAGGGTGTCGCCGCAAGCAAGTGCCTTGGTCCTGAAGTATAGAGCTACATTCTTGCAATTTCCTAAATTCACCTACATCAGGACGCAAGGATTCTCATTCCAGTCATACAAATTGCCAAGATATCTGTCAGACAAGCTCATATTGCTGGAGCTCACGAGACAGTTAACTGCCTATGATCAATTGCAGAAGAAGAAGAAGAAGAAGCAATCAATTGAATTCCTAGTTGTCCAGGGTGACTTCATGGAAATATGCCCAGGCTTGGATGCCGCTGAGAGTGCAGCAGGGGAATTGGCATTCTATCGCCTGCCATTTTATACATCCAGGGCCCAGTATGATCCTTAATGCCAAACCAGGAAGGTTGCTGGCGTCAAATTCACACACAAGTTTCACTTAGAAGATTATTGGGCAGCTGCTGAGGATGACCTTGAGGTCCGAGAGAAAATGCATTCCAAATTGCCCCTTGACACCATCAGGTTAAGTGAAATTTATCAAGTGCAGGATCAGGTGAAGGAAGATTCAGATTTGGTGCAACTTGAATTTGAGAAAGTAAAAGATCAGCCCATTCAGTTGCCAGATTGGTCAGAGCCCGAAATGGAATCCAATTTCAGGGACCAATGCTGAAATTCACTAAGCACTGGATTGACCGGCAGATAAGGAAGTTGACGGAAGGAAATGTTCATTTGACATATCAACTAATGGGAAGTCTAGATTCCCACAGTGAGGCGACTGAAGGCTCTTCACAGGCCCAGGTAGGAGGGGAAGTCCGGATTGGTAAAGGAAAAAATGCCCCAAAGAGACCAAGGACAACAAGGAAGAAGGATATGCAACAGGAAGTTCCACAGGAGGTTCAACAAGAAGTCTAGCAAGAAGAACCTCCAAAAAAGAGAGCAAGGACAGAGAGGGAGCATTCACCGGCGAGTTCCTCGAGTGTGCAAGAGGTAGAGATGTTTTCACATCCAGCAAGTCCACCTCCAGAGAACATTCCGGCACCAGATATACTCAACATTAACGCTTCACAAGGACACCATCAGCCAAGAAGTCAAAGACCAGAAAGTCCCTCACACCAGGAAGAGGCTCGTCAGGATAGCTTCGTGGAAGTTATCCTTGGCGAAATGGAAGAAGAGTCACAGGAGAAGAAGCACGTAGAGGTTCATAGTCACTCCATCCCTGCTCCAGATTGGTTGGTAGGAAGGCTGAGAAAGGAACCAGAAAAAGAAACTGATCCAGCCCGGGAGTTGGAAGAATTGTTGAAAAAGATGGATCAGCCAACAGAAAGGAAGCCTCCTCGGAAATTCTCCAGGGTTGTAAGGGAAGAGTTTGGATCTCGGACCCTGCACATTGTTGAGCCTGCAGTAGATAAAGACATGGTCGAAATCAGGCAGGAGGATTATGTTATCAGACAGATTGGTCTTGGCCATGCTTCCACAGGTTAAGTAATGGGAGACTTTGAAGAATCTTCCTTAGCCATGAGGGAAAAGATGTTGAAATCAAAGGCGAAATGTAAGCGGCTGAGGGAAGAAAATAGAGCCCTATGTGAGTACATCAGGAGTTTCAAAAGACCCCTCAGGGAGGCAGGTCCTTCATTCACTCCTCCTTCCTCCCTTCCTAAGGAAGTTGTTGATGATGCTGAAGTTATTAGAGCAATGACGCAAAATTCTAGGGAATGGATAGAAGATGTTTACACTGAAGCGAGAAAATTCACCGAGGACTTGGCTTAACTTCATTCAAAGTTCGTGGCCCTCTTGAGTAGATTGGAGACAGCGGAAGGATTGTGGGAGAATGTGCACGTATACCAAGACTTAACCATTCCACGACTCAGGGCTCTGACGAAGATTTCAAGGCAAATTTTGATTGATGGGAAAGTAATTCAGGAGAATGAAGCTTATGACTTTCCCTGATGGTTCTATGCCGTTTGCTCAGGAAAGAACACCTTCGATAAATTCAGCGTAGAGTCCTTTACTTTGAAAGATTCCATCAGAGGAGTGCAGAAGAAATCATCTGTGCAATTGAGGCATTGTTCGTAAGGAAACTCAATAATGGTGGAATAACAGTGAACTCCTTGAAATCTCAGTTGCACGAGTTCTTCTTCATAGGCTCATTCCCTAAGGAACATTTTGCAAATGTTTCTTCATTTTCCAGTATAATGAAGAAGACACAAGAAATCACGATGGAGTGGAGAGCTTCTTTTTCAAAGGTGAGGAAGAAATTGCCTTGATGGAATTCGACATTGAAAATGTGCCAATTGTCTCCATCAGAGAGCTAGAAGCCGTCGTCAACAAATTCATTGCATACGCCATAAATGAACGGGATAATCGTCGTCCGTTCTTGGACGAGAATCTTTTAGTTGAATAGTGGTGGCATATTTACTGCTAAGGGTATTTTGACTAAGTGTGGGTCCGGTCAATGCATGTTGCTGTCGCTTGAGGAATCTTCTTGCATGCAGCCGACTTATTTATGATTCTATGACAGATTCTCCGTGCATGTTGCCGTCGCATGAAGAATGATGGGCATTTATTCCTTGCATGGAGATTTTTATTATATTCTGGGCGTGATTGGTATAGTGGAGTGTATTTAATGCACTAGTGGGCGCTATTTTAGGCTCATGGAATAATTGTATATGGGCTTTATGGGGTATTTATTGGCGATTCCCACCTTGTTGCATCTTGAGTGGAGAATCTTTTGGGCTAATTAGGGTTTGCATGGCCTAAGACCTATATAAAGGGGTGACCCCCCTCATTTGTAAAACGGAGGAGAGATTATTATCTGAGATTGTTGCATCAGGATTGTTGAAGTGGCCAACTTAATACATTGTTCGATTTTGATGGTGTATTCTTGTTCTATTTTAGCAATCTGCATGGTCTTGCTCTCTTCAGTTAGATTATATTTGTTTACATGTTGTTAGGAGAACCGGATTTGATAGGAGTACTTGTTGCAGAATCCGAGCTCATACTTTTGGTGTGCAGCTGATTGTTGTATACCGTGCAAAGTTAGCCTGAGCCTTTTGTTATGTGTGTACGCTTAACTTCGATCATCAGTGAAGATTGTTCGATCCGATGGTCCATATTGGTGATCTGAAAAACCTCTACACACCCTTTGAAGATTGCACTGCCTTTGCATAGTTGTGCTCTGTTGGCGAAGCAAAGCGTGGTTTGATTTTGCATGAGTGATTTTGTCTCCTGTTCTTAGGATTAGATTAGCTTTAGCATAGTTCTCTATACTCTACTCTCATTTACTTTTTGCATAATTCGAAAATCCAAAAAAATCCAAAACTAGGGCTTTTATTGCAAATCATCCGTATAGAAATCCTCGAGCTTGCATGAGTTTACCACCTTCTTCAATTGAACACACGTAAGGCCCCTTGGGTTAAGAACAAACCCATCAAACAACTGAGTCACATCTGCACACTGGAGGAACCTTGGAATTAGCCGTTTGAACTTTATGCAATCTTAGCATACGGACTAATTTTGATCAAGAGAGGTTAAGGTGACCGTTGGTAACTTTATTCTATGTTCGACGCTGTAAAAAAAAACACGTCAACAATACAAGATACAATAAAAGTAAATACTGTTGAAAATTAGGAAACAAAGTTACAATTTGTAAATTAAATTGAAATTTGAATTTACCTTGACAGTCTTTGCAATTCCCTTCACAAATTTATCATATTGTTGTCTCTCCTTCAACCTTGACTATGTTGAGTCTAGCCATGTTTTAGTCACATGCATTGCTTCAAGGATGTCAGTGAAACACAAATGTTTTACAACATAAAAAACTTAATTGCAAATCTTTGGACACTCAATTATATAAGCTCTTTCCCCTTGGTTTGATATCTCATCAAGTTGAGAATCTAAGGTGACTATAAATATGTTTGATAATGTTCATTGCATCTTCTACAACCAAACTCATCTAATCAATTTTTTTGTTTTCCAAATGAAGGTCAAGGAAATGGAATCCACAAGGTGTCCAATGTAGTTATGTATGACTCTCTCAAAGCAATATCTTGGCTGCCATGCATACCATTAGATTTTCAATGACAACTTACACCACATTTTCTATGCCCACTTCTAGGACAATCTCCTCCAACTTTACGTTAAAGATTTCTACATTCTTTATTTTGTTAGAGGCATCGATTGACTTTAACGAAAATGGTTCACCACTTGAAGCTATCAAAAACTTGACGAGTTTGTGATTCCTTCCATTTGTCCATTGATATAAAAGAATGGTGCATCCATGATTTCGCCATTGCTTCTTTTGTTTCCAAAATTATGTTTGCATCTACAATAGCCTCTTGGAACCAACTCCCACAAAGAATTTTTTGTAGAGGGCATTTTGTACCTATATCTTACAATAGCAATGTTATCACCACATAATCCTTGTAGGTTTTTTCATGATGTTTAAGAACATTTTTGTAATACAAAATTTTTGCACATGCCTTAACTATTTCTTGGTCCTTTATTTTTCCACTTTGTACCTTGTGATGAAGGTTGTGTTTTAGGTATTTTTCTATGCAAAAGAACCTCCTGTGGTGGACTGTAATGTTCCCTTTCTAGCCCATGTTGTATAATGTTGTTGTTAGCCGATTCTCCATGGTCCCGTAGGCTAACCAAGATATTTAAGGGATCTTGAGGCCATTTGGCCTAGGCAGTTTCAGTTTCAGGCAATTATGAAGTGATTTGGTGCAGTTTCTGGTTGCTTACTATTTATTGTAAGTCAGTTGGGTTGGGTCAGTGAGTCAATGGATTCGTGGATGGTGCTTATGTCGGTGGTAATTGTTTAATACCGGTTGAAGATTCAATGGTCATCTGATATTATTCTTTAATTTAATGATAAAGTTAAATTAAATTATTTAACTTTATTGTTATTTAATAGATGACTTTAGTGGGACAAATAAAGTGCGTTGCAAATATTAAATGTTCCCCGTTTAAGTGTACTTGGGCACCTACATGAGAAAAAAGACTTTTTAATATTAAAAGTAAGTGAAGTCTTTAATCCCGCATTGCTTGGGAAAGTGAATCGCCTCTCTTGAGAAAGAAATAAAAGACATTCAAGAGTTCCTCTTCCGGCATGCTTGGTTGATTTGATAATTTGCGAATTTATTGGAGAGTTCATCTTCAAGGGTTTGTGAGGATGAAATCCCTCATGAATGACATTTTTCTCGTTGCTGCAAGATGTAGTCAAGAGAATTAATGGTGTTTTCATTCAAGAAACACATTGGGCTTACAACTCTTAGATTTTCAAATAGAGAAGGGCAGATGTGGAGAAGATAGAGCAGATTTGAAGGCATTAGTGGCATCATAAAATTAAAGGAAAATGAAAGATTTAAGGGTTTGCTACAGTGATGTGCTACAGTGTCGTGCTACACTACCACTGCTATGGTGACGCTATGGTGACACTGCTACAGTAACTTGCTACATTGATTGTTATTGTGACAGTATTAATACCAGCCATACCTATGCTGGAATATTGTGGCTGCGGCTAAGGGTTTCAACACATTATTTGCTGCTGTATGAACTGAGAAACCAGCAATCTAAGTGTGGATTTTTTTTGTAAGTGTTCTAACACATTGTGCTGCTGTATGGACTGAGAAATCAGCAAAATATACTGAAATAAATTTTGTAAGTGAATTGGTATGTTGTTTCGCAGAATGTTTATGTTATGATGTTTCTAGAAGTTTATGATTTTAATTTAGATTCAGAGTTGCAATCAGCCATTGTTGTTTCATGTTTTTAATCTTTCAAACGCAAGCATTTCATGAACTATAAACCCCAAACACAAAACACAAAAAAATCAGAACTACAGGGCTTCTTATTAAAGTGAGGAAGGCAAACTGTTTGACAAAATTACAGTGAGTGAAAAGGAAAAAAAATAGAGGCTAGCAAGGGGGCATATTACATGGACCTTTATTTGAATTGGATAATATGGATATGCCTTGTATGCATGGATCACATCGAGAGCCTACAATCTTTGCCTTATCTATCTTATTTTTTTTTGTTGAATTAGAAGTTTTGGCTATTGTCATGGTTGCTTGTGCACCCACACTCTGGTTTCTTCTCATTCTCTTGTTTTTCCTTTTGTTTGACTTTTTCACATGACTTGACATTGCGACGATAAACACATACAATATGATACTTGAGGTGATTGATGCTTCCATTAAGCTTCTTATTCTAGAAGAGGCAAATCACACTCCCCTAGACTAGTCCAAGCATGACATATTTTTGAGTGGTATCACAACATGATGATTCCCAATGCGACGACTTCTAATGGGATGGCTTCCAATTGCTTATTTTGAACCTTATGTGGAGTTGGATATTGTTTTATGCAAATCTACAACATTTTCAAAGACAAAAATAAAGTTTAAAAAAGCATATAATGATTTGAACACAAAAATTAAAAAATCATGTAAAATTTTAATTGTATCACTATAGATTAATTAATTTAACAAAAATAACATTTTATAAATGTAAATCTTGAAAAATTGATTGAACAAAATAATCGGATTATCTATTCAACAATATACAAGCGTATATATAGAGATTACAAGACGACGTTCTAAATTAAGAACAAGTCGTTTAAATTGAACTACTAAAAAGCTAAACGCTAAATAAAGCTTAAAAGCTAAATAAAGCTAAAAAAAAGCTAAATGACCATCAAACAAGGAACTAAATATAGGTGACTAAAATATAATTAAATATTCTAATACCCTCCCTTAATGGTCATTCTATCTACTAACTACCCTACAAAAGACACTGCAGGTCTTTTGATCACATACGAAAAGAACACTCTGTTGCGGCGGAGACCCTCCTTGGATCTGAAAAATGTTAATGACCAAGAATACTAGAATCCATCCAACCTGATGTTGGGTAACCAAATTGAAACCTAAAACCATGATTTTGAGGAAAAATCAGCAAACCCTCCAAAACTAAAGATACAAATCATTATTTTTTTTTGTGGAAAAAAATGGTAAAAAAACCTGAAACGTTGCGTGGTAAAACCCCAAACATCACGTGGTAAAACACTAGTCATCATGCGGCAAGACACCATACATCACATGGCAAAACAACAGACCTCACGAGGCAAAACACCAGACATCGCGTGGTAAAACACCACTCCCTGATTTTTGAGGAAAAATCAAGCCAAAACCTTCCCATGATTTTTGTGGAGAAAAATCAGAAATCCATTCGATGACAAAATTAAAAAGGCATAGAAGGCTGACTCCTCTTCAAAACGCTCTGCAACATGAGCCTGCACCTGCTTGTGAGACCCTCCTTGGTTGGACTTCTGATCAGCCAAGCTCTTTCTGCATAACTTTTGGATATGCCCAGATCTACCACAATAGTGACATGTGAATCGCTACGTGAACCCCTCCTTAGAGTTGCGTTGCCCTTTCTGCCGAGTGTACTCACCTTTGCCCTTGTCCTTGGTAGTAAACGCTTGTTCCGCATTGACACTGTTACTGCCAAACTGTTGCTTCCATCTATCTTGTTGTAGAAGCTTGGTGCAAAGATCAAGAAACTTCAGATCAACACTAGTAGAAGAGATATTAAGCGTGTCAATGAAATGCTCGTAAGAGTGGGGAAGACTTTTCAGTGTAATCACAACCATATCCTCTTCCACCATGGTATGACCAATAGCTTCCAACTGGTCATGAATCTCCTTGATCTTCGTAAGATGTGCTGGATAGATGTCTTTTCATCCATCATGATAGAAAACAGCATATTCTTCAAAAAGAAAGCTCGGCTCTTGTCGGATGTTTCATGAAGATCCTTCAAGAGATCCCAGATCTCTTTAGCTGTTTTACCTGAAGGCACCTGAGGGAGTTGATCATTTGTGACAGATAACTTCGATTCTTCACATCATGTTTGTCTTGATCATCACCTGCTGTTGTAGGATGAGACTCCTTGCCCAAAACAATCAGGTCAAGGCAACGATACTCAAAAATTGATAACATCCTCTGCTTCCAAGTATTAAAGTTTTGTCCGTTGAACTTCTGACTGCTTTCCAACATGACATTCGTCGATGATGCCATTCCTCTTGTTTTCTTATGCACAAAAAACAAGGTCAAACTGCAAAATTAAAAATCAGATTTTTCTGTCAAAAATCAGTAAAAAAAACTGTAGCAGTTGGTACAAGTTCCAAAAAATATGGAATATAGAAGCAAAGCCCTGACACGGAACCCAAGGTGTTGAAAGGTTGGCACAAAACCCAAGGTTTGAAATTCTGGAAAAACCCAGAAAAAACAAATTTCCTGCAGATGTGAGCTTTAAATTTTTTTTAAATAGAAAATTTAATATTTTGCAGAAAAGAATATTGATTTTCTGTTTAAAAAAACGACTTTTTGTTAAAAAAAATAGGGTGAAAACCCTAGGTGTTGGCAAGAAAAACAGAAAACGCGAAACCTGTAAATCGTGACCACCAACACGGATCTCGTCACGCGCAAAAATCTTGCAAAAAAAAATAGACGAGATGAAAACTTCATGATTTTGTAGAAGAAAAAAAGTCGGCCAAATCGTGACCCACGAATCACTGCCACAGGTCGTGAAAAAACACGGGTCTAGAAGGCAGCCAAAAAATTGCCGAAAAACCAGGTTGCGCTGCCACAAATAAATCACGATTTTTTTTTTCAGAAAATAAAACGTGCGCCAAAATATTCCGACGCGGGTCGGAAAAAAAAACGCGATCACAGGTTCAGAAAAAAAATTACGCTGAAACTGGAAAACAAACTTAAGAAAAAACACGATCTCAAGATAATCGCAAAAAATGCGATTTTTCTGCCCAAAAAACTTGAACCAAAAACCCTCGAATCTGACATTGAAAATCCAAACCACGAAACCCTGCAATAAAATTTCGTTTTAAAAAAAAAATAGTAAACCCTAGCTTGTGAATTAGATTTTTTTCATAAAAATAACTTTTAAATTTTTTTTGGAAAAATATTTCCAGGTAGAGCACAAAAAAATTCCTTCAGGCATGTCGCCCGCTCTAATACCATGAAAAATTGATTGAACAAAATAATTGGATTATCTATTCAACAATATACAAGCGTATATATAGAGATTACAAGACGACGTTCTAAATTAAGAACAAGTCGTTTAAAACGAACTACCTAAAAAGCTAAACGCTAAATAAAGCTTAAAAGCTAATTAACTATAAAGAAAAAGCTTAACGCTAAATAAAGCTTAAAAGCTAAATAAAGCTTAAAAAAAGCTAAATGACCATTAAACAAGGAACTAAATATAGGTGACTAAAATATAATTAAATATTCTAATAAATCTTAAATCCTATGTGTAGGAGGAAAGATTGTGCTCTGATACCATGAAGGAGTTGATGATCAACCACATGAGCCAAAAATCATCTACAAGCAAAACAACTATCACACAAAAGACAAGAAGCCATGATTGATGCTATGCAATCTTGAGAAAGAATTTATCCAAAGAGGAATCTAATAATTAGAGTAACCTGTAATGAATGAATAGCTTTCATTTATAGAAAGCAAGAGATGCCCTAATCTTAAAATTAGGAGAACTAAAGAAAAAGCATGAGGAGTTAAATTAAGTTCAACTACAGCTTGAACTAAAGTGAAGCTAATATTAGCCTAATTAAATAAAAGCTAAAAAGCACCTAAGTTTAGCTTAAGTGAATAAAGTAATTAAATGACCTAATTAATTAATAATTAGATAAAGTGTCCTAATTACTCAAACTCCCTCCCATAAGATTAACTTAGGGATAAGTTAAAGAGTTAATGATGAATGCAAAATCCATGTATGAATGAGTCTCGACAACAAAGGCCTAATCAAGTACTCATGTACAAAATCAATGCAACTCTCACAACCAGACTAAAGAAGAAAACCTAGTGGGACAAAACTCCTCTCCAAAAGAGAGAAAATGAAATAACTATACTAGAGAAAGAAAGAAAGGAGGACTCTATGACTCCTCAAAGATTGCTTCTATCACAATAGTATAATGAATATTCCCCCCCCCATAAGAGAGAGAAAATAAGATTTTAATGCACTCTCAAGCAAGATTTGAAAACTATTATGTGAGAAATTAGGACACAATTCATGCCCATGTTTATTGCTCCTACAATATTTCTATCTACAACCCTTCTACATGATTCACTCAAGATAATCTCCAAAATGGTACAAAAACATAAATCCTCAATAGAAATAGAGACTTGATTTGCATGTATTCCCAAAAGGAGCCCAAAAGGCACAAAAAAATCACTCAAGGTTGGATCCCTCAAGCATGTGGATAGGAACTTGATAGATCTGCTCTGATGATACCATGTAGGAGTTGATGATCAACCATAGGGGCCAAGAATCATTTGCAAGAAAAACACTTGTCATACAAAAGAGAAGCCATGATTGATGCTATGAAACTTTGAGAGAGAATTGATTCAAAGAGGAATCTGATAATTAGATTAACTTGTAATGAAACTGGATGGTTACAATGAATGAATGACTTGCTTTTTTATAGAGAGCAAGAGATTATCTAATCCTAAAATTAGGAGAACTAAAAAAAAGCATGAGGAGTTGAATTAAGCTCAACTACAGCTTGAACTAAAGTGAAGCTATTATTAGCCTAATTAAATAAAAGCTAAAAAGCACTTAAGTTTAGCTTAAGTGAATAAAGTAATTAAATGACCTAATTAATTAATAATTAGATAAACGAGCAATTTCATTCACAAAATTTCCACTAATCAATAGAATTTGAATAAATTCTATGCAAGTTGATTTGAATGCATTTAAATTTGTAAGATTTGCATGTTATAAAGAATTTAACATGCTAGAAAAAATTTGCGTGCTTGAAAAAAAATTAAAAATAACTAACTCAATAATCAAAATTCATCAAATATTCTCTTTGAATCCTCTACAAACTCACTTAAATTTGGTCGAGAATGCTCAAATATTGTTGTGATCTTTCCCCTTGGAAATGTAGGAATTAAAAAAGCCTAAAATGGTGTGTTTTCAGCATCCAAATTATGTTTTTTTTTTGCATGTTTAATGTTTTCAATAGCGCCTGTTCGCCCAATGGAAGTTTTCCACTTCCACTTGGACTAGCCAAGTACAAGAGTCCAAGTCAAAGTGGAAAACTTGCCAAAAATTTACAGAAGCATATAACAAAACAGAAAATAGAATAAAGTCAGGAACTTGGTACCAAATGCGGAAGGTCATTGCTTAGGGCACTAGCACATTGTGTGGATGTTTGCACTAAGTGTATACTCGTATCCAATACGGCACGGATGCACATCGTATATTGTACCCATGCATGCCCAAAAAACTTTGATTTTCCAATGTTGCCAGATACTATGTGATTTAATTTTTAAATAATTTGATGTAAATCTTTCTAAATTTAATTTAAAAACACTTCATGTGATTCTTAATTTTTTTTTCTGGGTATAAACAAAACCTACACCAAATGAGAGACAAATGAAATGTTTTTCTGTTCGAACAACCCATTTTTTTGGGTTATCTTCCATTGCAATTCTACTATTTTCGCATATTGTAAATTGTTAAATCAACTTATAATTATTTATGTAGCAATTATGTGTCTATATTGCTTTTCAAGTAATGAAAATCTCCTCCAATAACTTAGAAAATTGTGTTATATATATATATGTTTATGTTATGATATTGCTATCAGGATTCAATTGTTTTTGAGTCAAACTCTCAAAACTACACAGTTGAATTCTGATAGCAATATCATAATTTGACTTGCTGTGCAAAATATCTCATACTTATCAATATGTGCATGTGTTTTTTATGAATGTTGTATCCAGCTGTATCCATATTGGAGGTCTTAAAAAATGGCCATATGTGTATTCGATATTGTATCTGTATTTGTATCCATATCCATGCAACTTTGGTATTTATTAAACTCTTAAAAGCCTAATAGTAAGGGATAATTTGTTCGAATAATAAGATGATATATAAGGCTTATTATGTAACAAATATGATGAAACTAAATGAGAGACACAGCCAAGAATAAGTATGATGTAAACTGGATGATATCATATAGTCAGTAACTCAGGTCATAATTTATGAAGTGAAAAGGCAGAGATCTTCAATACTTATTCTGATTTTTACATAGATTCGTGAATATGGAATAACTACATTTATGTGGTTGTTATTGATGACATTACTATTGGCTATGTTCTATTGAGTTTCCTTTAGATTTCAAGAATGAGCGAAAATCATTTTCTGTTCCAAAATGCTTTGGTTAAATTCTTTCCAAAATTTGTGAAATTTGCCATAGAATTGGAACTTGTCTGTACACTTCTAGCTTTATTAATTATCAGCGTTATTTTGTCTAAGACAGTTCTGCACTAAATTATTGGCATGGGGTAAACATGTAGTTAAGATATACAAAACCATGTTAGGGATTATTTCATCATCTCATATTGATATCATATTATAAATGAGAATTGGAGACTCGTACTTTCTTCTCGAGGAATCATAACCAATTATGGTGGATGATACCATCAAAATATGATTACTTACTTCTAAGTTTCTATGGCCTTCAAAAAGTGAAGGAAAGAGGACATGTTCATAATTTCATGCCCCACATATGTATCTTGTAAAATATGTAAATATTCCCAGTCTTTAAGGTTTAATATTTGGACAGGGCACTGGATTTACAAAAAAGGATGTTTATATTATCAGTTTTGTGTTTACAGTGGTCTGACCAATTGCGGCGGCGTGATTTTCAAGAGATGGTTCTCCTTTTGCAACATTTACCTACACAAAACTGGACACATCAAGAATTAGAGATGGTACTTTCACGAGCTTTCATGTGGCATGTGATGTTTGATCACTCACCTAGTCATTTAAATGGTTGATGAAGGTTGAAAATTAATATTCTAGGTTGAATTACCAATGATTGGTGATGGAACTACCTTGTCATTTAATGAAAAGTACTAGTGATCCTGATTGAGAATATTAATCATGAGTAGGAAACTCAAGGCCTTTGGCATTGAGATTTTTCTAACTGGAGGACAATGCAGCTTGAGAATAATTTTTCATTTATCCTGCATCTAGCAATTATATGTACGTTCCATATTCCAAGTTTGTTCTTTTGTTCGTTGAAAATAATATCAAGCCATCATCTGGAGAACAAATCCTGTTTACCTGTTGTGAATCTACTGATTTCTTCATATGGTGTTGTTCAGGGGCAACATTGTTGCTAAAACCCATCCATAGTTGCATTTCAACTTTCCATTTCCATATTTCCATTTTTCCATTCTCAAGGGAGATCTTAAGTACCTGCGGATATAACCAGTTGTGAAGTGAAATTCCAGATCATGTTTGCAAATATGTAAAGTAAAAGGAATGTAATTTTTTTGGAATATGATTCGTATTTGGCACTAATAGTTTGTAGCATTGTATTTGTATCTTTGTTTTTGTGTCATATTTATGATTTCTTTTATGTTTGCATTTTTTATTTGTTCGTCTGTAATAAGCACTTAAAATGCATGCATACTGGGCAAACAAAGCAGGCAATACTTTCTGTTATTGGCTTTTCATTAGGTCATGTTACAAGGCTTGTTGGGGTATCTTGGTTTATTTAAGTCTAATATAATGCCTGATTTCTTTTTTCTGTTCCAGCATTGAATTGAGTTCATCAACTGCAAAGAAAAACATGTTCAAATAGTTGTCATAGCATTTAGGGGCATCATCTGTCTAAAGTGGTATAGAGATGATAAAGACATTGTATAAGTTGTTTTTCTCACTGATGTAGAGCTGATGAGCACCGATCATAAACTTATATAATTTCCTCAAAATTTCAAACAATATCGAAAAAATTAATGGAAGAAAATACCAGATTAGCATTTCCTTGTCTCCTTTAATTTGTATTGATCTAAGGGGTCGAGATCTAAGAAATTAATATCAATCCTTGCCATAAAAATATAGGAATCTTGTATTGCCCTGTTAGGGATTGAAATAATCTTTGAGAAGATCTATACGAATAAAACTAATTCAATGTAAGTGGCAGTCTAGATATGAGTTGAGTATGTAAATTGACTGATGTAAGTTGATTGGAATTAAACGTGTTAAGATGGAAATAAGATGATTAAGGTTGGCATACCCTGCAACTTGAATTTTGCTTAATATGGTGTTGTGATAGAAGACAACTGAGTTTTGGGATTTGTCTAATGTTTGAAAATTTGAGTGTGAATGAATGAATGCTTTTAATAATGTCCACGAGGCCAACCAACCTATGGGACCCACGGGTAGCTAGCAAAGCAAAGCATGTAGATTCCAAAATATTGTGCTTATTAAAACTTTTTTATTTCTCTATTGTTATTTGGGTAGTCTCTTAAGCTAATGTCCCACTTCATCCATTTAATGTGTTGCTTCATCCATGTGCTCTTCCTTCTGTCTAGTTTCTCGTTCACTACTATTTTTGGCCGACCATGTATCTCCATGTTTTATAATTTTCTTAGATAACTTAGCACCCAGAACATAGCCGATGCCTCAATAGGAAAAGCCCCCACCTTTGCTAGGACAATGTTGAATGTAATAGATGATTTAATCTTGAGGCTATTTGTGATTATATGTTTTTGTAACCTCTCTTTTTGTTTCCATTTGTTTGATGATGTGTAGCTGCCCCATACTCCACATCCGTAAAGTGTCATTGGAACGACAAGAAGGCCAAAAAGATTTTTCTTAGTTTTCCAGTTTCATAATTCAACTCTTCTACATCTATTTTGTAAAGAGTAGAGCTTTCCATCCCCCTTGAATCCTTTTTGCTGTACATGTTTCCCAACTGAGTTTATTGTGGAAGTCAAGGCCAAGGTATTGGGCTGCCTTCAAAAGCAACTTCTCTATGAATCTTCTTTCTTTTCAAAGTAAAGATCATGACCTTAGTTTTGCTAGTGTTCACTTGCATCCCCACCTCATGGCAAGAGAGATCTAGAGCCTTCAAGTGCACCTTCAAATCTTGTGTTGTTTTTGCCATTAAAATAAGATCATTAGCATATAAAAAAGCAAGTTTATTACATAATTGGTCAAGTGAACTCCACCACCATCAAACTTGTCTATCCATTCCTCTAATTTGTCAATGTATATCCTAAATAAAGTAGGAGATAATGGGTAGCCTTGCTTGACCCTAATGTCACTTCTAATGATGAAATTGTAATAGTAATCCTTTTAAATTGTCTAGCATACAATTTAGGCCTTTGCTACCTATAACAATTGTTTTCTTTAAGATTTTTGTTATAAGGAAACAATGGATGTGTTAAGGATCTTAGTGAGTCATTTCATGCAAGGATATATTGAAAAGATTGCCATAAATTCAAAAATCTTGTTGCCTAACAATAATAAGTGATTCACAAATTTTTAATGGTTGAATTTTTGGCTAAAATTCAAGTGTAGAGAAAAAATTATATACATAATATACATGTACTTTTTGGTAAACATGTAACTCATTGATATGTGATTGTTATGAATATGCATGATTTAAAGCTTAAAAAAATGACTTTGAAATCCTTAATTATTACTGATATACACAATGGTCTTAAGAAATGACCCAATTGAGAATGATTATCGTGTTGATATTTGAGAATTAGAATATTGTGTAGCATAAAATACTACAAAATGAAAACACTTGTGTAGGGGTTATCACATCTAGATTTTCGGATGTGTTAGTACTTATATTTGCTCTATGTTATGATGGATTTATGCTAACTAGCTATTTAGTACAAAGCTTTATTATTTTTTTAAATGATTCTTTAAAACTTAGTTGTATTCTTTCTGGATTCAACTGTGTGAGATTAAAATTTATTAAAGCCTTTATTTTCATTTGCTTACATATTGTGGCATTGATACCATTACAAGACAACAAAAAATAAGAGACGGGAACAATAATATTGAAACCTTCCTCCAAAACATAAAAGATAAGGTGTCTACACCAACAAATGCAACATGTGACTCATAGGCTCGACATACAATGCCCCTATATGAAAGGAAAAAATGAGAAAGGATAATAAGACTAAGGGGTGTCATCTTCGATAAGTTGGATGATACAAGGAGGAAGGTTGGCTAGCCCCAACCACTTATAATGCCCTTCATTACTTGACATCCCCCATATTTGTAACGAAGTTAGCCACACAATTCCGCCCTCTAAAGATATGGCAGAATTTGAGTTCATTGAAAGAGTTATTTGACATAATCAACAATTTTGATGGTCAAATGGAGCAAATGGGCTTTAGATAGAAGTTAATATTGTTTAGAGAGCTACCTTTATTAAACACAAATTGAACTTTCAAGTCTTTAGCCAAGTGGATTCTTGATGAAGAGCTACTCCACCCTACAACAACACATAAAATGCAAGAGAAACACTTGCTTCTTTACTCCAATGAAATATAGAAATACAATATTCCAAACTTTACAAAATATTAGCCAAATTGGCTTTGCAAATCTACAAGTTGGAGCTACTAGCTTTGCTACTTAAGTTTTGTATTTGAAGGAGTCAACTCAATGCATATCATTAGACCAATCACTCCAGTTAAATTGCCATGGCTTCCCTGATAACATGTCACAAACATCCATACGCATGATGCCACATAGTATCTCATCATGATAGTTGCTAATCTTGAACTACAACAAACATTGATCATTGACCAAAACTAATGAAGGGTACTCCGCTTACAAACCCAAACACAACAAAGAAATAAAAGAAAATGCAAGAAAAAAATACTTGCCTTTTATTATCCCAATGAAATGAAACTACAACATTCAAAAAATAACATGCTACAACCACACAGGCTCTCATTACAATAATCTGCACTATTGGAATTGTCGTTGTCGCTAGTAATTTGCACTATTGGAATTGTCGCTAGTAACCTCCACTTGCCTTCTTTATCTTGAGAAGTATAGCAACCCTAGAATGTTTTGGAAAGTGTAATTCCCCCTTTTTGAAGCTAACCACTTTTGTCTTCTTTTTCCCTACATTGGAATATGTCGAGAATATGCCCAAAATGGGTTTTGGTGTTCACCAAAATATTTCAATTTTTTTTAATTTTCCCTCCTAATGTATTGCAACTTCCAAAGGCCATATCTTTTGATACGACAATCAATTGAGCCAATTTTTTTTTAATTTAAGATTTTAAGTAATGTATACCATGTTTTCCCTAGATCATCAATTCATCAAACATTCATTAAGGTTCCATTTGATAATTTAAAGATCCAAAATTAAAGTCGAATATATTTGATATGATTTTGTAACCTTGAAACATTTATATCTCCCAACCGATGCAAAATATTGAGATTATTCTTTCACTATTCATTATATTTTCCCATTCTTCTCTTTAGGGTTAGTTTCAAGGTCATGTGTACCAATACAAAGTTACAAAAAATAGTAACCCTGCCTTTTTAGCCCTTGTTGACAATTATCAAAAATATTTTTGGTTGATATATGGTTTCTCTTACACCCTAAATGCTCCTACATCAAACACTTGAGGTAATTTGAGAAGTGACCTTGTCACATCTCATGTGTTATGAAGTAAACAAAGCCAATCAAACTCTACTCTAGATAGCCATAATGAATCTTCAATAAGTATTCCTTTCCAGTTAACTCGATACTCTTCATATTGCATGTTTCTTGTACTAGACGACTATCCAAGACTTCTTCTATCTTTCTTTTATTAAGTATGTGTTGGAATATTCTACTATGTTTCTGCTGATTTCTCTTCAATGCCTTGTCCATGACACAACCAAATCTAAAATATTAGACACAAGTGAAATGTTAAGTCCACTTGGCAACTCCACCTCATAAGAATTTTGTGAATAATGCTTCTACAAGATTATGCATGGCCCAAATTTCATCATCTTCAACTTATTATATGTTCCCATTAAAAACCCCTCTTTTATCAGATGAACCATGACTTCATCTCCAATATGAAATTCCTTCTATCTCTACTTCTCAGCTGCCTTAACCTTGTACTGAACATTCATCTTATTAGTGTGCTTCCTCACATCTTCATGCAAATTCTTCAACTGCCCTGCAAAGTCTTCAACTTTAACATTTTTATTTTCTTCCTTGACTTTGAAGCATTTTTGGGACTACTTCGATATACAATCTAGAATGGTGATTTACCAGTGCTCCTATTAAAAGAAACCCAAATTCCTATTCACCACTTTTGTCTATCCATCGATTTTTGGATGGTGTACATAACTAAATTTCAAATTTGTCTTCAACTTCTTTCACAATGTCCTCTAAAAATGGCCAACAAACTTGTTATTTCAATCTAAAATTGTGCTCTTTGTTACACCATGAAGTCTCAACACATCTCTAAAAAATATATCTACAATATGAACAATATTATTAGTCTTCTTACAAGGAATTAAATGTGCCATATTTGAGAATCTATCCATCACCACAAAAATTGAATCATATCCTCTTTGTGTCCTCGATAAACCAAGGATAAAATCCATACTGATATTCTCCCATGGCCTTCCTTGTACATGTAATGGCTAATATAGCCTTATGTTCAAACTTGCTATTTTTTTTCATTTCACACTCTGCAACAGTATACAAAACTTCTTCACATATTGTTGCTATTATGACTAATATTTAACGCTCACAAACAAGAGCTATGGTCTTATCTCGTTTAAAGTGTTAATAACATCCCATCTTGGATTATGAAATCCAACCACCTTTTTCTGCCTAAAGAAGTAGGCTCCACACAAACTTCATGTCAACATCATTCAATTTTTCACTAGAAAGTAATGGGTTTACCTTCTTGACTCAATAATGCCACCATGGCATTGCGAGTAACACAACAACCTGAAATAACTTATTAAAATATGGAAGTGCCAAAACAGGTTGCTCTATGACTTTCTTCTTTAACATATAAAAGCTCTTCATTGCTCCTATAGTCCACTTAATATCTTGTCTATCCCCTCCCATAGTTTCAGGTATGGGTGCACAAATATTATTGAAATTCTTGATAAACTTTCTATAAAAACTATCTAGACCATGAAAATGTCTCACTTTAGTAGCACAACTTGGTGCAGGCCATTTAACTATAGCCTTCACATTCTCTCGGTCTATTCTAAGACCATTTCCTAAGAAAACAAATTTCAGGTACACTAATACCTTCACAAAACTAGACTTCTGAAGGTTAATTAAGAACTTTTCTTCTTTTAACTTCTCAAAAACCCTACGAATATGCATTAAATGCTCCTCCAATGTCTTATTGGAAATCATAATATATTTAAGTAAATAATAACAAATAAAAAAATTCTTTTAGTACCTCATTCATCATCCACATGAATGTGCTCGACACATTAGTTTTCCCAAAAGGTATGACTAACCACTCATACAAGCCCTCCTTGGTTTTGAAGGTTGTCTTCCATTCATCTCCTTCTCTAATCTAGATTTTGTGATATCCACGCTTCAAATCTATCCTCATGATGTATTCAACTCCACTCAAACAATCCACAATGTCATCCATTCTTGGTAAATGACGTCTATACTTTATAGTAATCTTGTTGATGACTTGAGAGTCTGTACACATCCTCTATTCTCCATTTTTCTTTGGTGCTATTACTCCAAGTACTTCATGGACTCAAAAATCTCTCAAATCAACCTCTTCTACAACAACTCTTATACTTGCATGTACAAATCTCCATTCTATGTTGGAGTAATTCTATGGGGCGCCTAATTAAAAAAACTAGCTCTAGGAATCAAGTCCATTTGATGGCCAATCTTTCTAATTGGTGGTAAACATTCAAGTACATTATCAAATACAATATCCTAAAACTCATCCAACAAATCTACTTCTTTTGTGGGGTACATATGATTCCCCTTTATGAAATTTAGGAATTAAAGAAAAACACATATGCTTATGCTTCATGCCATCTAAATATTTTCTTCCTTCGACTAAACATATTGTTGCTTTACTACATTCCTTTTCATCTACCTCTTTCAATGGGTTTGGCTTGTGATGAATTCCATCCTTTATCGAGGAATATGTATTTGCATGTTGATCAGATTGCCATGGTCTTCATAATAACATATGTAACATCCATAGGCATAATATCACATAATACCTCATAATGATAATTTTCAATCTTAAACTTTACCTAACATTGTTCATTGACCAAAGCTTCATGGTCCTTTTGCAACCAAGAAATCTTGTATGGATGCGGGTGCCTCCTTTCTAACAACGTTTTCACCATTTCTTCATAAACAAGAACGCTATCAATAATCACATTGTAAACTTTACCTTTTGTAATGACAAGAACGTCTCATCTTTCTGCATCTTTAAAATGTGAAGACTCAACATCTTCATCTACATGGACAACTTGTGCATTACCCTTGGGTCTTCTATTTGTCCTGCCTTGATGTTGGGGACACTCTGGTTCTATGTCCTCCACATTGGAAGCAGGTGCCACCGAAGCCTCCTCCTCCAGACCGCTATCCCCAATCTTCCTCTTTCTCTTTGATCTCCATTATTAGAATCATAGTGACAATAGGTATTATCTCATTTTTGGTTCTAGCTACTACTAGATCCTTCAGTCTTCCTTTGGTCTTCACTTCAACCTCCATATGATTGTCCACTATTCTTCCCACCATGACCTCTACCACTTTGCTTGCTTTCAAACCTTAGTTGTTAACTTCTCTTCTACCTTCAAAGAAAATTGATATACATCTTCAATGGTAGAAATTCTTACTAGACTTGTCTCTTCTTGAATAATTGGCTTCAACCCATTTATGTAATGATCAAGTTTCTCCTTGTCCTCAAAATGGCCTATTTTGATCAAAAGTCAGTAAAAATCTCATGTATACTCTTTGATAAATTTCCTACTTGCTTCAACCCTTGCATTTTCTTCAGAAAAACAAGCTCATGGTCTACATAAATGAATTGTCTCTTCAACTTTTCCACTATTTGATACCTCTTTGTTTCTCTCTTTTCTTCTTCTATTTCTTTCTAACTAAATTTCTTTCCACCAAATACTAGCATGACCCTTTAGCTTGGTCTTCGCAAACTTGAACCTTTAGAGATCTCCCCCCTCTTCATATTTGAAATACCCCTCTATATAATTTATCATATTGATCAATTTCTTTGAATTTAGATTTCCAAAAAAAGAAGAAACCTTGATTCTTGGCCTCTTTTGAATGTTGGAAATGGCCCTTAAGAATCTATTTTCGTAAGGATTTCTTACTTGTTCTCCTCCATATTGTTGTTCTTCAAATGCATCCTCACTTTCATCTCTTTCTCTAATATCAACTCCTCTACGTAGTTCCTCTTGCAATGCTTGAACTTGTCTTTGGAGGGCTCGAAAACCATCTTCTGTCACAACAATATTTCTTCCACCACGATCCCTCCCTAGGGGTATTTTTATGACGTTTCTCATAGACCCACAACCATAGTCCTTGTGCTTTTCGATAATCTATTTACACTCTCAAGAACCTCTTTGATATGGTCTAATGAAGGGTACTCTTCTTACAAACCCAAACACACAACAATAGAGAAACAAATAGAAAATGCAAGAAAGAAAAAGTTGCTTTTTATTATCCCAATGAAATGAAACTACAACATTCATAAAATAACATGCTATGTACCACATGGCCTTTCACATTATAATAATTTGCAAGATAGAGCCATATTAGGTATTAGTGGAATTGTCCCTAGTAATTCTCATTTGCCTTCTTTATCTTGGGAAGTATAACCGCCTTGGAATCTGGAAAGTGTAACTCCCTCTTTTTGAGGATGACCACTTTTCTATTTTCTTTCCCTACAATGGAATATGTCGAGAATAGATCCAAAATGGGTTTGGTGCCCATTAGAGTATTTTGATTTTTTTAAATTTTCCCTCTTGAAGTAGTGCAAATTCTGGAGGCCATATCTTTTGATCCAAGAACTCGATTGAGCCAAAAAAAAAAAATTAAACTGAAGATCTCAAAGTGATCTACAACTTGCTTTCCCAAGATCATCAATTGAGTAGAAATTTGTTGTGGTCCCATTCAATCATTTAAAGATCTGAAATTCAAGTTGAACATTTTTATAGGATTTTTGAACCTTGAAACATTAATATCTCCCAAACACTATAGTATATTGGGATGATTCTTACACCAATCATTATATTTTTTATTTTTCTCTTTCAAGTTTGTTTTTAGGTTCATACATGTACAAATGCAAAATTACTAAAAATAACAACCCTTCCTTTTCAACCCTTATTGATAATTATTTACCAAATTTAGAAGAAATCAAAATAAACAATACTTTTGAGTGACACAAGATTGCTTGGACATCTTGGATGCTCCTACATTAGACACTAAGAGTAATTTGAGAAGTGACCTTGTCACATCTCTAAGTGTTGTAAGGAAAACTAAGTCAGTCAACCTCTTCCTTAGAAATCCATGATGAATCTTCAACAGTTCTTCCATTCTATTTAACCAAATACTCTTCATATTTCTCGTTTATTATGCTTCTATCTACATGACTATCCAAGATGTCTTCTATCTCTTCCTTTTTTGAAGTAGGTGCTGAAATATTCCACTATACTTTTGTTGGAATGCCTCCTTCATGATACTCTATCAAATCTAAAATATTAAACACTTGTGAAATGTTAAGTCCAATTGGCAACTCTACCTCATAAGAATTGTCTAAATCATACTTCTTTAGGATTCTACATTGCCCAAATTTATTCATTTACAACTTATTATATGTTCCCATTGGAAATCTTTCTTTTTTCAGATGAACCGTGACTTTATCTCCAATCTGAAATAACCTATATTTCCTCTTGTGATCTACCTTAGCCTTGTACATATATTCATTTTATTAATATGCTTTCTCACCTCTACATGCAAATTCTTTAGATTCTTTGCAAAGTCTTCATCTTTGGCACTTTTATTTTCTCTCTTATTCATCATTCTTTAACTCTAAAGAATTTCTAGACTACTTCCATATACAATATGGAATGGTTATTTATCAATGCTCCCATTGTTAAAATTGTAAGAAAATTCTACTTATGGTAAAATCAAATCCCATCCCTTGACTTTATCCCCTACTAAGCATTTTCACAAGTTAGCCAAACTCCTATTCACTACTTACATCTACCCTTCAATTTATCGATGGCATGCAAAACTAAATTTCAAAAACTTGTCTTCAATTTCCTCAACAATGTCGTCCAAGAACAACCAGCAAACTTGATATCTTGATCTGAAACTATGCTCTTTGGTAGACCATGAATTCTCATCACCTCTCTGAAAAATAACTCTACAATATGGACATGATATTTAATCTTCTTGCAAGGAATTAAAGGTTCCATCTTTGAGAATCTATCCACCACTAAAAAAATAGAGTTATATCCTCTCCATATCATCAATAAACCAAGAACAAAATATGTACAAATATCTTCCCATGGCCTCTTTGGTATAGGTAATGGTTGATATAGCTCCATGTTCTGACTAGTTCCTTTCACTATTTGACATACTCTACAACTTTGTACAAACTTCTTCACATCTTGTTGCATTTGTGGTCAATTATAATGCTCACTAACAAGATCTATGGCCTTATGTCATCCAAAGTGTCTAGCCAATCCTCCACTGCGCTTCTTCTTAATGAGGTTTTATCTCATGAAACTTGTTAAATGCACAACTAGGTCCCTTTGAATAACATCACATATTTTATTATTAAATCCAACCACCTTGTCTTGTCTAAAGTAATAGACTCCATGCAAGCTCTCCAAGCCTCTCTAAAATCAAAATCATCTAGGTGCAAATTCTTGAGTTCATTGAACCCAACAACTTCAATATGCATCTCTTTCAACAAATTTTGCCTTCTATTCAAGTCATCTTCATCTCTGTTAGATCTTCCACTCATGTGCTTCAAAACAAAACTATAACTGCACAAATTAAACTCATTTCAAATGCCTCTAATTCAACTTCCATTGACTATTCAAATATTGTAAATCTTGATCATTAGTAAACAAAACAAACTCTTTTGATAAAAAGGTAATGTCTCCATTCTTGAATGCCTAAACTATAACATAAAACTCTCGACCATAAACATAATACTTCTTTTTGGCATCATCCAACTTCTCACTGAAATAAGCAATTGGTTTACCTTCTTGACTCAATGTTGCTCCAATGGCATTGCCACTAGCATCATAATTTACTTGATATACCTTATAATTAAAATCTAGAAGTGTCAAATCAAGTTGCTCTGTGACTTTCTTCTTCAACATATAAAAGCTTTGTATTGCTCTTGTTTTCCACTTAAACTCTTTTCTATCCCTTCTCCTTGTTTCAGTTAGATGTGAACAAGTACTACTATTTTTTTGATTCTATTAAAAACTAGCGAAACATGAAAAGATCTCAACTTCTCACTGAAATAAGCAATTGGTTTACCTTCTTGACTCAATGTTGCCCCAATGGCATTGCCACTAGCATCATAATTCACTTGATATACCTTATAATTAAAATCTAGAAGTGTCAAATCAAGTTGCTCTGTGACTTTCTTCTTCAACATATAAAAGCTCTGTGTTGCTCTTGTTTTCCACTTAAACTCTTTTCTATCCCTTCTCATTGTTTCTGTTGTCATATGTGTAGAGTATGATGACATGATGATATTGTATGTTGTCATTGATGTCAATATGCTGAAGAGTGAACCGATATATTGAAGTAAGCAACTTGCAAGAGAACCAATATGATGTTGTGAACTGGTACATGTCAAAAAGTGAAGCGGTATGCCTGTCCAAGTGAACCAGTATGTTGGAATGTGAACCGGTATATGGAATGTCTTGTATCAAGGTTTCATATGGTATGACTATCGGTTGGTAGTCTTAGCTTCAGGGTTTCCGGTTGAAGTATTCCAAGCCTGTGTGATTCAACCGATGACATCATGTGATGCGTTAGCATTGTAATGAAGAACAAATTGTGTTGCCACGTCAGCCTTGTGTGCGTGAAGGATCTTGCATGAAGGAGATTGATCCGATCTACCTCGGGAATGTGCGAAGTCTCTATAAATGGTGGAGAACGCGTGATGGGTTATCAACCTCCAAGAAGCGGTGAAGAACGAACGTTGGAGAACATCTTGAGATCTATTCAAGACTGTTGTAATTAATGCAATATGTTCAATGGTTAGGATTGAACCGACTGAATTGCTTAGCCTAAATGTTTAGGGTTTAGGGTTTATGCTACCGACCTATCTATTTACTATAAGGTCGATGTTGATTTTCATGTTGAGGTTGTTGGCAAATGTTGTGTGTGTATCTAAGTGCAGAGATACATGATTCTTGCCAGACCAGATAAGAGAATAGATACCTGCAGAGTGTGATTGCAGAAGGAAGGAACTAAAGCGGATCTGCATTGGCATTGAAGTGCTATTACCAGATCATTGTAATACCTGTTGACCTCTAACCACTTCAACAGTTGGAAAATCCCTTAACAAGGTAGCTTTAACCGGCTTGCTGTAAATCCTTTAACAGGGTGACTCAAAATCATTGAGTTCTTAAAATCCTCTAACAAGTAAAGTCTTTAACCGGACTAGGCTCCTAACAGAGTGGACTTCAAAAGGGTTCAAAGAACAGTTTGTGGGTATTCATCCCCACCGTGGTTTTTCCCAGTTGGGTTTCCACGTGAAAAATATGTGTGTTATGTGTGATGCTTTTCATGTGATGCTTTGTTATTCTCTGCCAAGCGGTAAAGCATGTTGACTAGTAAGTCTTTACATTTTTGTTGATGTATTACTAGTGTATGCATATGGGTGAAATGGAAATAAGATGTTAGATTGTGTGGAAAGCTAAGAGTTACCGGTTTATGTCTGTCACATTCTTACTATGTTTAACCGGTAGTAATCTGGTTTAGACCGGTGATATTGCTTGCCAGTCAAGTGCAGTGTTCTCAGTCAAACCGATTCCAGGAAAAGTGTTTTTGTTAGTACTGATTCACCCCCCCCTCTCAGTATTGGTTTGGTACTAACTGTTCATCATTGATTCATCAATTGGTATCAGAGCCTCTTCCAGGTCCTCCGTGTTGTAAGCTTAACCACTTGAGGTAAAGATCCTACTCTAATGATGAAGAGGGGAGGTCCAAAGTTCAACAGAGACAACTTTAAAATATGAAAGGATAGAATGAAGATATACATCAAAAGCATGGGTGCTCAACACTGGAGCTATGTTGAGAACGCTTATGTTATCCCTACCGATACTCTCACCGATGATCAAAAGAGAGAGATTCAGGAGAATGGACAACTCATGGAAGCCCTAATCAGCAAATTATCTGACATTGAGTTTATTGATGTTCAGGATAAAGAGAATCCCAAAGAAGTATGGGATGCCCTTGAGAATAACTATGGCGGTGATGAGCATGTGAAACAAGCTAAGGAAGAAAGCCTTAGGGGAAAGTTTGAAGACATGCAGATGGTTGAAGGAGAGACCATTCAACAATATGGAATAAGAATCAAAACTGTTGTTGGAGATATCAAGAGTGCAGGTGGTAAAATGGAAGATTCCACTGTTGTTAGAAAATTTTTGAGATCCTTATTACTGGTCTATGCAATAAGGGTTGCTACTATTCAGGAGTTGAGGTCTGTAGACAAGACAAAAGTATCCCTAGACTCCATCATTGCAAAGTTAAAAACTTATGAGATAAATAATTATGATGGTAGTATTCAGAAGACTAAATCAGCCTTTAGAGCATCTGCTGCACCATCTAGAAAAGGCAAAGAAGCTAGTACTAGTGGTGAACCAAGACAAAGTAGAGAAATGGATGATGAGGATATCCTGATGGAATTTGAAGCTCTTCTTGCCAAGAGGCTTCCCAAGGGAACTGGTAAATACAGAGGTAAGCTTCCTTTAAAATGCTTTTCTTGTAACCGGATAGGACACATTGCTGTAAACTGCCCTAATGGTGATAACAAGGACAAACCAGAGAGGTTCAAGAAGTTCAAAGGAGGAAACCGGAGAAACTGTTTTGTAGCAGTTGATGAAGGTGTCATTGATGAGGAATCAGAAGATGAAGAAAGTGAAGATATTGTGTTTCTAGCAGTCAAGGAAGATGTGTCAGACAAGAAGGCTCTTGTCTCCCGCTTTGATAATTCCAATGAGTGGATTATTGACAGTGTCTATTCTCACCATATGACTGGTGACCAGAGTAAGTTTCTATCTCTAGAAGAGTATGATGGTGGTGTGGTTCATTTTGGTAATGATGCGCCATGTATGGTAAAAGGTAGAGGGTCCATCTCTCCGAATGGAAGAACCAGTGCTGACAATGTATATTGGGTAGAAGGTCTCAGACACAACTCTTTGAGTGTTGCTCAATTGAATGATAATGGACTCACTCTAGAATTCAGAAATGGAGTGTACAAAATCAAAGGAAAGAATGGTGAACTGATGGCTATCGGTATGCAGACCAAAGGTAACCTATTTCAGCTAAATGCTAATGTCAGTACATGTCTAATGGCAAAGTTTGAAGATAGCTGGATATGGCATAAGAGACTCTGCCATGTAAACTTTGATAATATGGTGAAGGCCAGTAAGATCAAGGAAGTTAGAGGATTGCCTATGCTGAGCAAACCAGAAAATCCTTTGTGTAGAGAGTGTCAACTGGAGAAAATGTCTTCCACAACCTTCAAAGGTAAATCTTTCACTGCAGACAATTTACTTGATCTTGTGCATACCGATTTGTGTGGTCCTATGAAAACTAGGAGTGTGCAGGGAGATAGGTATTTTATTGTTCCTTACTGATGATTATTCAAGAATGATGTGGGTCACATTCTTGAAGGACAAATCTGAAGCTTTTGGAAATTTCAAAGCCTTCAGAGCACAGGTTGAAAAAGAAAGCAGTAAGAGATTAAGTGCCTAAGAACTGATCAAGGAGGAGAATTCACTTCCAATGAATTCAACAAATACTGTGAAGATAATGGAATCAAGAGGCAACTGTCTGCCCCTCGGACTCCACAACAGAATGGCCTAGCAAAGAGGAACAACCGGACTATGGTTGAAGCAACTAGAACTATGTTGATCCAAGGGAAGGTTTCTCACACCTTTTGGAGAGAAGCGGTGAGCATTGCAGTCTACATAATGAACCGGGTACTCATCAAAAAGGGTAAGGATAAAACACCTTATGAGTATTGGACCGGTAAGACACCAGTGGTAAGCTACTTCAGAGTGTTTGGTAGTAAATGTTATATCAAGAGGAGTGAACATCAGAGCAAGTTTGATGTTAAATGAGATGAGGGAATATTCCTAGGGTATTCCACAAAGAGAAAAGCTCTCAAATGTTTCAACAATAGAACTCAGAGAATTGTTGAAAGAATCAATGTTAGGGTTGATGAAATCTTTGAGAAATCTGAGGAAATCGGTAGTGAGCAAGTAGGAGATGAACCGGTAGTAACCTTCTAGGAACCGGTTACAAAATAGCCTAGCACTAGTAACAGTGCTCCTACATCGGTAGATGCTGATGCTGATGAAGATGAGGATGAAGAAGAAAATAAAGAGGAAACAACCAAGATCATTCCTAGGTATGTAAAGCTAAATCATGATCTAAAGCAGATCATAGGAGACAAGGATGCAGGAATTCTTACAAGAAGAAAAGTCAAAGAAAACTCTTGCGTGATCTCTGAATTCGAGCCTAAAACATTCAGAGAGGCACATAAAGATGAACACTGGATCAAGGCAATGGAAGAGGAACTTGACTAGATATAAAAGAATGGTACATGGTCTTTGGCACCCAGACCAGAGCATAAAAATGTCATTGGCACCAAATGGGTTTTTAGAAATAAGCTGAATGAAGATGGCTTAGTGGTTAGAAACAAAGCCAGATTGGTGTGTAAAGGATATGCCCAAGAAGAAGGAGAAGATTATGGAGAAACCTTTGCTCCTATAGCTAGATTGGAAGGAGTTCGTATGCTTCTTGCATATGCAACATTCAAGGGATTCAAAGTATATCAAATGGATGTAAAGTCTGCATTCCTGAATGGAATACTAGAAGAGGAGGTGTATATAGAGCAACCAAATGAGTTTTCCCTATCAGAAGACAGTGACATGGTGTGTAGGCTATATAAGGCCTTGTATGGACTAAAGCAGACACCTAGAGCATGGTATGAATGCTTGCACTCCCATCTTGTGAAGATTGGATTTGAGAGAACAAGTGAGGATAGTAATATCTACTTGAAGTCAGAAGGAGATCAGATTCTAATCTATGAGGTATTTATTGATGACATAATTTTTGGAGGAGATGACAAGACGAGTCATGACTTTGCATATGAGATGAAAAAAGAATTTGAGATGTCACTTATAGGGGAGATTAAGTTCTTCATTGGACTACAGATTCAACAAATGAAAGATGGAATCTTTATCACTCAGTCCAAATATGTCAGAGAGGTGTTGAAGACCTTTGGCATGGAAGACAACAAACTGGTTGGTACACCGATGGTGACCGGTTGTAAATTATCAAAAGAGGATGACCCAGGGTTGGTAAATGAGAAGGAATACCAATCAATGATTGGTAAATTTCACTATGTAGTACATAACAGACCGGACATTGCACATGCAGTGGGCATTACTGTACGGTTCCAGAAAAGCCCAAGAGAATCCCACTTGGTAGCAGTCAAGCGGATTCTGAGATATCTGAAGGGAACTATTGACTATGGATTATGGTATCCATACAGTAATGATTTCAACCTGAAAGTGTCTACAAAAAAGCTGACTGGGCTGGTAATGTGGATGACCGGAAGAGCAAACTGGTGGTGCATTCTTTCTTGGTGGCAGACTAGTCTCATGGATGAGTAAGAAGTAGAGCTATATCTCTCAGTCTACAACATAAGCGGAGTATGTTGCAACATTTATGAACTGCACCCAGACAATCTGGATGAAGCATGTATTAAATGGCTTCAAAGTTCTTGTATCTAAACTGGTAAGTATATTTTGTGACAACACAAGTGCGATTAACATCTCCAAGACTCCAGTTTTACATTCTAGAACCAAGCACTTTGAACTCAAGTATCATTTCTGAAGGGAAAAGGTTTAGAACAAAGAAGTTGTACTGGAACATGTTTCCAGTAAGGAGCAGTTAGCAGACATATTCACCAAGCCTCTACTGAAGGCTACCTTTACCTATTTGAGAGGTGAATTAGGGGTGATGCCCCTTCAAGAGGTGAACTAAAGGTGTGTGCTCCACATTAGTCAGGACTTACATTGATATATCTTTTTCAGGATTGGTGTGATGAAGGATGCTACTCCTTAGGGGGAGTAGCATAGTAGAACATAGATGTATATGCCTCCACTTTGGCATTGTTGTCAAAGGGGGAGAAGATGTGAAGTAGAGAAGATATCTGTAGTGTTGGGGGAGAAGATGTGAAACGGAGAGATATCTTTGTATATTGCCATCAATGCCAAAGGGGGGGATTGTTGGCATATGTGCAGAGTATGATGACATGATGATATTGTATGTTGTCATTGATGTCAATATGCTGAAGAGTGAACCGGTATATTGAAGTAAGCAACTTGCAAGAGAACCGATATGATGTTGTGAACCGGTACATGTGAAAAAGTGAAGCGGTATGCCTGTCCAAGTGAACCAGTATGTTGGAATGTGAACTGGTATATGGAATGTCTTGTATCAAGGTTTCATATGGTATGACTACTGGTTGGTAGTCTTAGCTTCAGGGTTTTCGGTTGAAGTATTCCAAGCCTGTGTGATTCAACCGATGACATCGTGTGATGAGTTAGCATTGTAATGAAGAATAGCCACGTCAGCCTTGTGCGCGTGAAGGATCTTGCATGAAGGAGATTGATCCTATCTATCTTGGGAATGTGTGAAGTCTCTGTAAACAATGGAGAACACGTGATGGGTTATCAGCCTCCAAGAAGCAGTGAAGAATGAACGTTGGAGAACATCTTGAGATCTGTTCAAGGCTATTGTAATCAATGCAATATGTTCAATGGTTAGGATTGAACCAACTGAATTGCTTAACCTAAATGTTTAGGGTTTAGGGTTTATGCTACTGACCTATCTGTTTCCTATAAGTTCGATGTTGATTTTCATGTTGAGGTTGTTGGAAAATTTTGTGTGTGTATCTAAGTGCAGAGATACGTGATTCTTGCCAGACCAGATAAGAGAATAGATACCTGCAAAGTGTGATTGCAGAAGGAAGGAACTAAAGTGGATCTGCATTGGCATTGAAGTGTTGTTACCAGATCATTGTAATACCTGTTGACCTCTAACCACTTCAATAGTTGGAAAATCCCTTAATAGGGTAGCTTTAACTGGCTTGCTGTAAATCCTTTAATAGGGTGAATCAAAATCATTGAGTTCTTAAAATCCTCTAACAAGGTAACCTTTAACAGGGTTTAACCCTTAACCGGGTATTTTAGCCATCCCTTAACTGGGTGATCCCTAGCAGGATCGGTTCCTAACATAACCTATTGTAAAGTCTTTAACCGGACTAGGCTCCTAATAGAGCGGACTTCAAAAGGGTTCAAAGAACAGCTTGTGGGTATTCATCCCCACTGTGGTTTTTCCCAGTTGGGTTTCCATGTGAAAAATATGTGTGTTATGTGTGATGGTTTTCAAGTGATGCTTTGTTATTCTCTATCAAGTGGTAAAGCATGTTGAACAGTAAGTCTTTACATTTCTGTTGATGTATTACTAGTGTATGCATATGGGTGAAATGGAAATAAGATGTTAGATTGTGTGGAAAGCTAAGAGTTACCAGTTTATGTCTGTCACATTATTACTGTGTTTAACCAGTAGTAATCTGGTTTAGACCGGTGATATTGCTTGCTAGTCAAATGCAGAGTTCTCAGTCAAACTGATTCAAGGAAAAGTGTTTTTGTCAGTACTGATTCAACCCCCCCCTCTTAGTACCAGTTTGGTACTAACTGTTTATCATTGATTCATCAGTTTCAGTTAGATGGGGACAAGTACTACTATTGATTCTATAAAAAAACTAGTGAAACATGAAGAGATCTCACCTCAATAACACACCTTGGTGTAGACCATTCAATGATAGTCTTCACCTTTACTAGGTCCATTATAAAACCATTGGTTGAGACAACAAATCCTAGGTACACTAACTTCTACAAAAAACTACACTCCTTCACAAAACTACACTCCTTCGGGTTAGTCAACAACCTTTTTTTATCTTAAGTTATCAAAGAATCCAAAAATATGCATTAAATTCTCCTCCAACGTCTTACCAAAATAATACAATATTTACCAAAAAATTCTTTTAAGACCTTGTTTATGAGCTGCATGAAAGTGCTTGATGCATTGGTTAGGCAAAAAGGTATGAATAACTAGTTGTACAATCCCTCCTTGGTTTTGAAGGTTATCTTCCATTCATCTTCTCTAAAATGGATTTAGTAATATCCACTCTTCAAATCGATCCTCGTGAAGTACTCAACTACACTTAGACAATCCATAATATCATCCATTCTCTATAAAGAAAATCTATACTTGATAATAATCTTGTTGATGGCTTGAGAGTTTGTACAAATCCTTTGTTCTCCATTCCTCTTTGGTGCTAGTACTGCATGTACCACACATGAACCCAAACTCTTTCAAACAATCACTTTTTCAATAACTCTTATACTTGCTTGTTCAACTCTTCATTCTCTATTGGAGTCCTTCTATGGGCTACCTTATTCAAAAAACTAGCTCTAGGAAATCAGGTCCACCTAATAAGTAATATTTCTCATTGGTGGTAAACCTTCATATATATATATATAATATCTTGAAACTCATCCAATAGATTTGCAACTTCTATAGTTACATCTGATAACTCAATGATGAACAATAAGTACCAAACTGGTACTGAGAGGGGGGGGGGGGGGTGAATCAGTACAGTCACAAAATCTTTTCCTGAACCGGTTTGACTGCAAACACTGCAAATGACTGATAGACAGTAACACTAGTCTGAAACAAAATGCAACCGAGAAGGCTAGGAATGACTGTGACAAGCGTTAACCAGTTAATCACTTAGTTTTCCACTCAACTTAATACTATGCTTCCATTTCACCTTTATGCATGAATAAGTAATCTAAAATATAATAACAGCTAGCTTAGCATGTTTTATCTTCAGACACAAATCACTTAAATCATCACATGAAAAATGTTACACATGACACATAGATTTTTCACATGGAAACCCAACTGGGAAAAACCATGGTGGGGATGAATACCCACAAGCTGCTTTTGAACTCTTTAGAAGTCTGCTCTGTTAGGAGCCTAGTCTGGTTAAAGACTATTACAACAGGTTTTGCTAGGAACCGATCCTGTTAGAGATCACCTGGTTTAGGGATGGCTAAATACCCGGTTAAGGGTTAAACCCTATTAGAGGTTACCTTGTTAGAGGATTTCAAGAACTCAATTAGTTTGAGTCACCCTGTTAATGGATTTACAACAAGCTGATTAAAGCTACCCGGTTAAGGGATTTTCCAACTGTTGAAGTGGTTAAAGATCAACAGGTATTACAATGATTTGATAATAGCACTGAATGCCTAATGCAGATCTGCTTAAGTTCCTTCCTTCTGCACACACACAATGCAGGAATCAATCCTCTGATCTCATCTAGTCTGGCAAGAATCACGTATCTTTTCACTTAGATACACACACACCATTTTCCAGCAACCTCAGAAAGAAACACAACATCGACCTTATAGGAAACAGATAGGTCGGTAGCATAAACCCTCAACCCTAAACATTTAGGTTAAGCAATTCAGGCAGTTCAATCCTGGCCATTGAACACTTTGCATTTGAATACAAAAGTCTTGAACATATCTCAAGACATTCTCCATCGTTCATTCTTCACCACTTTCATGGCAGCTTGTAACTCATCACGTGTTCTCCATCATTTACAGAGACTTCACATATTCCCAAGGTAGATAGGATCAATCTCCTTCATGCAAGATCCTTCACGCACTCAAGCTGACATGGCAACACGATCGGATCTTCATTACAATGCTAGCTCATCACATAATGTCATCGGTTGAGTCACACAGGTTTGGAACATTTCAATCGGAAACCCTGAGGTTGAGACTACCAACCGGTAGTCATGCAAAACTTCCATAAACCGGTTCTCATACCAACATGCCAGTTCACCTTTTCACATATACCGGTTCACAATTATACCGATTCTCTCATATACCAGCTCTTAGTATCATACCAGTTCTCTTGCCAGTTGCTTACTTCCATATATCGGTTCACTCTTCAGCATATTGACATCAATGACAACATTCAATGTCATCATGTCTTCATACCGGTTCACATATGCCAACAATCTCCCCCTTTGGCATTGATGGCAATATACAAAGATATTTGTCCGCTTCATACCTTCTCTCCCAATACTGCAGATATCTTCTCCGCTTCACTTCTTCTCCCCCTTTGACAACAATGCCAAAGTGGAGGCACAAACCTCCCTGTTCCGTTATGCTGCTCCCCCTGAGGAGGAGCATCCTTCAACACATCAATCCTGAAAAAATATTGGACACTACCATACCTGACTGATGTGGAGCACATATTTTCAGTTCACCTCTTGAAGGGGCAACACCCATAATTCACCTCTCAAATAGGTAAATATAGCCTTTGGTAGAGGCTTGGTGAATATGTCTGCTAACTGCTCCTTACTGGAAACATGTTCCAACACAACCTCCTTGTTCTGAACCTTCTCCCTCAAGAAATGATACTTGAGCTCAAAGTGCTTGGTTCTAGCATGCAAAATTGGATTCTTGGAAATGTTAATTGCACTTGTATTGTCACAAAATATGCTTACCGGTTCAGATACAGGAACTTTGAAGCCATTCAATACATGCTTCATCCAAATAGTCTAGGTGCAGTTCATAAAAGCTGCAACATACTCCACTTTTGCTGTAGACTGAGAGATACAACTCTGCTTTTTACTCATCCATGAGACCAGTCTACCACCGAGAAATAATGCACCACCGGTTGTGCTCTTCCGGTCATCTACATTACCAACCCATTCGGCATCTTTGAACACTTTCAAGTTGAAATTATTATTGTATGCATACCATAACCCATAGTCAATAGTTCCCTTCAGCTATCTAAGAATCTGCTTGACTACTACCAAGTGGGATTCTCTAGGGCTTTGCTGAAACTGAGCAGTAATACCCACTACATGTGCAATGTCTGGTCTGCTATGCACTACATAATGCAACTTACCAATCATTGATCGATAATCCTTCTCATTTACCACCGCTGAGTCATCTTCTTTTGATAGCTTACAACTGGTCACCATTGGTGTACCAACCGGTTTACTATCTTCCATGCCAAAGGTCTTCAACACCTCTTTGACATACTTGGACTGAGTAATAAATATTCCATCTTTCATTTGTTGAATCTATAGTCCAATGAAGAACTTAATCTCCCCTATGAGTGACATTTCAAACTCCTTTTTCATCTCATCAACAAATTCATGACTCATCTTGTCATCACCTCCAAAGATGATGTCATCAACAAATACTTCACAGATCAGAATTGGATCTTCTTCTGATTTCAAGAAGATATTGCTATCTTCACATGTTCTTTCAAATCCAATCTTCACAAGATGGGAGTGCAAGCGTTCATACCATGCTCTAGGTGCCTGCTTCAGTCCATACAAGGCTTTATGTAGCCTACACACCATGTCACTGTCTTCTGATAGGGCAAACCCATCCGGTTGCTCTATATACACCTCCTCTTGAAGTATTCATTTAGAAATGCATATTTTACATCCATTTGGTATACCTTGAATCCTTTAAAAGTTGCATATGCAAGAAGCATACGAACTCCTTCCAATCTGGCTACTAGGGCAAAGGTTTCTCCATAGTCTTCTCCTTCTTCTTGAGCATATCCTTTACATACTAGTTTGGCTTTGTTCCTTACCACTATACCATCCTCATTCAGCTTGTTTCTCAAAACCTATTTGGTACCAATGACATTTTTATGCTCCGGTCTGGGTACCAAAGACCATGTACCATTCTTCTCTATTGGTCAAGTTCCTCCTCCATAGCCTTGAAATAGTCTTCATCTTTATGTGCCTCTTTGAATGATTTAGGCTCAAATTCAGAGATCATACAAGAATTCTCTCTGACCTTTCTTCTTGTAAGGATTCCTGCATCCTTATCTCCTATGATCTGCTTTGGATCATGATTCAGTTTGACATATCGAGGAATGCTCTTGACTGGTTCCTCCTACTTTTCTTCTTCATCCTCATCTTCATCAACATCAACATCTACCGATGTAGGAACACTGTTACCGGTACTTGGTTGATTAGCAACTGGTTCCCAAAAGGTTACTACCAGTTCATCTCTTACTTGCTTACTGCTGGTTTCCTCAGGTTTTCCAGAATTTTCATCAACTCTAACATTGATGCTTTCAACAATTCTCTGAGTCCTATTGTTGAAACATTTGAGAGCTTTGCTCTTGGTGGAATATCCTAGGAATATTCCTTCATCACATTTTGCATTGAACTTGTTCTGATGTTCACTTCTCTTGATATAACATCTGCTACCAAACATTCTAAAGTAGCTTACCACCAGTGTCTTACCAGTCCAATACTCATAAGGAGTCTTTATCCTTTCCTTTCTTGATGAGTACCTGGTTCATTGTGTATATTGCAGTGCTCACCGCTTCTCTCCAAAAGGTGTGAGCAAATTTTCCTTGGATCAACATAGTTCTAGATGCTTCAACCATAGTCCGGTTGTTTCTCTCTGCTAAGCCATTCTATTGTGGAGTCTGGGGGGCAGGCAGTTGCTTCTTGATACCATTCTCTTCACAATATTTGTTGAATTCACTAGAAGTGAATTCCCCTCCTTGATCAGTTCTACGACATTTGATTCTTCTACCACTTTCCTTTTCTACCAATGCTCTGAAAGCTTTGAACTTTCCAAAGGCTTCAGACTTGTCCTTTAAGAATGTGACCCACATCATTCTTGAGCAATCATATGTAAGAACCATAAAATACCTATCTCCCTGCACACTCCTAGTTTTCATAGGACCACACAAATCAGTATGCACAAGATCAAGTAAGTTGTCAGCTGTGAAGGATTTACCTTTGTAGGTTGAGGAAGACATTTTCCCCAGTTGACATTCTCTGCACAAAGGATTTTCTGGTTTCCTCAGGACCGACAATCCTCTGATTGCCTTGGTCTTACTGGCCTTCACAATGTTATCAAAGTTTACATGGCAAAGTCTCCTATGCCATATCCAGATATCATCAAATTTAGCCATAAGACATGTACTTACATTTGCATTCAGCTGAAATAAGTTACCTTTGGTCTGCATACCGATGGCCATCAATTCACCATTCTTTTCTTTGATTTTGCACACACCATTTTTGAATTCCAGAATGAGTCCACTATCATTCATCTAGGCAACACTCAATAGATTGTGTCTGAGACCTTCCACCCAATACACATTGTTAGCACTACTCTTTCCATTCAGAAAGATGGACCCTCTTCCTTTAACCATACATGGTGCATCATTACCAAAGCGAACCACACCACCATCATATTCTTCCAAAGATAGAAACTTGCTTTGGTCACCAATCATATGGTGAGAACAACCACTATCAATAATCCACTCATTGGAATTATCAAAGTGGGAGACAAGAGCCTTCTTGTTTGACACATCTTCCTTTACTGCAACAAACACAATATCTTCATTCTCTTCATCTTCTGATTCCTCATTTGTGACACCTTCATCAACTGCAACAAAACAATTTCTCTGGTTTCCTCCTTTGAATTTCTTGAACCTCTCCGGTTTGTCCTTGCTGTCACCATTAGGACAGTTTATAGCAATATGTCCTATCAGATTACAAGAAAAGCATTTCAAGGGGAGCTTACCTCTGTATTTACCAGTTCCTTTAGGAAGTTTCTTGGCAAGAAGAGCTTCAAATTCCATCAGGATCTCCTCATCATCCATTTCTCTACTCTATCTTGGTTCACCATTGATGCTTGCTTATTTTCCTTTTCTGGATGGTACAACAGAAGCTCTAAAAGCTGATTCAGTCTTTTGAACACTACCATCAAAACAATTTAGCTCATAGGATGTCAACTTTGTAATGATGGAGTCTAGGGATACCTTAGTCTTGTCTATTGAACTCGACTCCTGAATAGCAACAACCCTTATTGCATAGACCGGTAATAAGGATCTCAAAACTTTGCTTACCACAGTGGAATCTTCCATTTTACCACCTACACTCTTGATATCTCCAACAATAGTTTTGATCCTTATTCCATACTGTTGAATGGTATCACCTTCAACCATCCGCATGTCTTCAAACTTCCCTCTAAGTCTTTCTTCCTTAGCTTGTTTTACATGCTCATCACCGCCATAGATATTCTCAAGAGTGTCCCATACTTCTTTGGGATTATCTTTATCCTGGACATCAATAAACTCAATGTCAGATAAGCTGTTGATTAGGGCTTCCATGACTTGCCCATTCTCCTATATTTCTCTCTTTTGATCATCGGTGAGAGTACCGGTAGGAATAACAAAAACATTCTCAATATAGCTCCAGTGTTGAGCACCCATGCTTCTGATGTAAATCTTCATTCTGTCCTTCCAAATTTTGAAGTTATCTCTATTGAACTTTGGACCTTCTCTCTTCATCATTACAATAGGATCTTTTCCTCAAGCGGTTAAGCTTACAACATAGAGGACCTGGAGGACGCTTTGATACCAATTGATAACTCAATGATGAACAATAAGCAACAAACCGGTACTGAGAGGGGGGGGGGTGAATTAGTACAGTCACAAAATCTTTTCCCGAACTGGTTTGACTGCAAATGTCTGACAGACAGTAACACCGGTTTGAAATAGAATGGAACCGGGAAGGCTAGGAATGACTATGACAAGCGTTAACCGGTTAATTACTTAGTTTTCCACTCAACTTAATACTACACTTCCATTTCACCTTTATGCATGAATAGGTAATCTAAAATATAATAACAGCTAGCTCAACATGTTTTACCTTCAGACACAAATCACTTAAATCATCACATGAAAAATGCTACACATGACACACAGATTTTTCACGTGGAAACCCAACTGGGAAAAACCACGGTGGGGATGAATACCCACAATCTTCTTTTGAACTCTTTAGAAGTCCTCTCTATTAGGAGCCTAGTCTAGTTAAAGACTGTTACAATAGGTTTTGCTACGAACTGATCCTGTTAGAGATCACCCAGTTTAGGGATGGCTAAATACCCAGTTAAGGGTTAAAACTTGTTAGAGGTTACCTTGTTAGAGGATTTCAAGAACTCAATTAGTTTGAGTCACCCTGTTAAAGGATTTACAACAAGCTGATTAAAGCTACCCGGTTAAGGGATTTTCCAACTATTGAAGTGGTTAAAGATCATCAGGTATTACAATGATCTGATAATAACACTCAATGCCTAATGTAGATCCGCTTAAGTTCCTTCCTTCCACACACACACAATGCAGGAATCAATCCTCTTATCTCATCTGGTCTGGCAAGAATCACATATCTTTTCACTTAGATACACACACACCATTTGCCAACAACCTCAGAAAGAAACACAACATTGACCTTATAGGAAACAAATAGGTCGGTAGCATAAACCCTAAACCCTAAACATTTAGGTTAAGAAATTCAGGTGGTTCAATCCTGGCCATTGAACACTTTGCATTTGAATACAAAAGTCTTGAACATATCTCAAGACATTCTCCATTGTTCATTCTTCACTGCTTTCATGGCGGCTTGTAACTCACAACACGTTCTCCACCGTTTACAAAGACTTCGCATATTCTTGAGGTAGTTAGGATCAATCTCCTTCATGCAAGATCTTTCACGAGCTCAAGCTGACGTGGCAACACGATCGGATCTTCATTACAATGCTAACTCATCACACAATGTCATTGGTTGAGTCACACAGGCTTGGAACATTTCAACCGAAAACCCTGAGGTTGAGACTACCAACCAGTAGTCATGCAAAACTTCCATAAACTGGTTCTCATACCAACATGTAGGTTCACCTTTTCACATTTACTAGTTCATAATTATACCGGTTCTCTCATATACCAGCTCTTAGTGTCATACCGCTTCTCTTGCCAGTTTCTTCTCTTGCGAGTTGCTTACTTCCATATACCGGTTCACTCTTCAACATATTGACATCAATGACAACATTCAATGTCATCTTGTCTTCATACCGGTTCACATATGCCAACAACATCTTCTACTTCCTCTTGGTTAGCTTTAGGAATTAAAGAAAAACACATGCTCATGCCATCTAAAAAATTTCTTCCATCAACTAAACATATTTTTTCATTACTGCATACCTTTTCCTTAACCTCTTTCAATGGTGTCAACTTATGATGAACTCCATCTTTTCTCAAGGAATATGTATTTGCATGCCCATCATGTATTACATATTAATCAAACTACCACGGTCTTCCTAAAAATATACAAAAAACATCCATTGAAATAATATTACACAATACCTCATCATGATAATTTCTAATATTAAAATTTACCAGACATTGTTTATTGACCAATTCTTTAGGTCCTTTTGCTACCAAATTTTTTTGTATGGATATGGATGCTTCCTTTTGAACTGCAACTTTTTCACCATATTTTCATAAACAAGATTAATAGTTACATTGCAAACTTTACGTTAATAGTCACATTAAGGTACTTCTTCCATTAATAATTAAATTGCAAACTTTACCTTGACACACACATCTTGTGCAAAAAAAATTCTTCCTTTGGGATGGTTCTTTCTCCTCAATAAGCATGTCCTTCTAGTGACAAGAATTTATCCCCTTTCTACACCTTTAGATGTGAAGACACAATAACTTCATCTACTTGGGCAACTCATGCATTACCCTCAGGTTTTCTTTTTATCCTTGCGTGATGTTGGGGACACTCACACACTCTATGTCCTTCTCCACATTGGAAACATGTTCAACAAAAGCCTCTTCTTCTATACCCTTGTCTCAATTTTCCACTTCCTCTTTGATCTACATTATTCGAATCATAGGGACCATATGAACTATCTCCTCTTTGATTATGGATACTACTAGATCCTTTAGTATTATTTTGATCTTCACTTCGGCCTCCATATGATAGCCCACTAGTCTTTCTTTCCAACCTTTTATTCAACTTCTCTACTACCTTGAAAGTAAATTGATATGCATCTTCAATGGTAGACATTATTACTAGACTTGACTCTTCTTAAATACTTGGCTTCAACCCGTTTATGTATGGGCAAGTTTCTCCTCATTGGCCTTAGAATGGTCCGTTTTGATAAAATATTGGTAGAACTCTTCCATATACTCTTTGACATATTATCCCACTTGCTTCAACCCTTGCAATTTCTTAAGCAAATCAAACTCATAGTCCATATAAATGAATTGTCTCTTCAACTTGTCTACCATCTGATCTCATAGATTGTTATATTCTCTTTTCCTGTTCTATTTCTTTCTAAATGAACTTATTTCCACCAAATACTAGCATGATGTTTTACTTGATCTTCACAAACTTGACCCTTTCAGGCTCTCTCCCACCTCTACATATTCAAAATACTCCTCCATATCAGTGATCCAATTGATCAGTTCCTCTGGATCTAGATTTCTAAAAATTGTATTATAAACCTCAATTCTTAGCCTCTTTACAATCTTGGAAATGACCCTTAAGAATTTATCTTTATCAGGATTTCTTACTTCTTGTTCTCATCCAGATTGTTCTTCTTCAAATTTATCCTCACTTTCATCTCTTGTTCTTATATCAACCCTTCTACACAACTCTTGTAATTCTTGAATTTTTCTTTGGATGGTTCTAAAACCTATTTCGATCACAACAACATTTTTTCCACCATGGTCCTTTGTGTGGGAATTTTTATCACTTCTCTCACAAACTCACAACCACAATCCTGGTGTAAACTATGTCACATTCAACGATTTGTTTACTCGATCAAGAACCTTTTATCTAATACCATTTAATGAAGTGTATTCGAAATAAACAAAAAATGCAAGAAAGAAACACATAATTTTTTATTATCCCAACAAAATGAAATTGTAACGTTCAAAAAATAGAATGCTACAACCACATTGGCTTTCTCATTACAATAATCTGCAAGCTAGAGCCACAATCTACACTATTGGAACTATCCCCAGTAACCTTGTTTGCCTCTTTATCTTGAGATGTATAACCACCCTATAATTTTATTGAAAGTGTAACTCCCCCTTTTTGAGGCTGACCACTTTTCTCTTCTTTTACTATACATTGGAATATGCAGACAATATGCCCAAAATGGGTTTTGGTGCCCACTGAATTACTCTTAAAAAAAAATCCCTTGTAATGCAACACAACTTCCAGAAAGCCATATCTTTTGATATGGTAACCTGATTGAGACTAGTTTCCTTTTTAAACTGATGATCTCAAAGTGATCTACACCATGCTTTCCTAGATCAACAACTGATTAGACATTCATCAAGCTCCCATTTGATTATTTAAAGGTTTGAAATTCAAGTTGAATATTTTTATAGGATTTTTGAACCTTGAAACTTTAGTATCCCCCAAAATATACAAGATATTAAGATGATTCTTTCAGCAGTCATTATATTTTCCCATTTTTCTCATTAGGGTCAATTTTTAGGTTCATACATGTACAAATGAAAACTTACTAAAAATAATAACCTTTCCTTTTTAACCCTTATTGATAATTATTCATAAAGTTGATAAGAAATCAAAATAATCAATACTTTTAGGCAATGCAAGATTTCTCTTACACCTTATATGCTCCCACATCAAACACCAAGGTAATTTGAGAAGTGACTATCACATCTCAAGTGCTTGGAGGAAAACCAAGTTGGTAAACCTATGCTTTAGATGGCAATGATGAGTCTTCACTAGGTTCTCCTTTCCATTTAACTAAATACACTTCATATTATTTGTTTCTTGTGCTTCTACCCACATGACTATCCAAGATGTTTTCTATCTCTTCCTTTTTTGAAGTAGGGGTTGAAATATTCCATTGTGCTTCTGTTGATTCATATCTAATGCCTCCTTCATCACACAACATTTCTTCCACCACAGTCCCGTTGTGGGGTCATTTTTCTCACTTTTTTGTCAGATCCACAACCACAATCCTAATATAAAATGGCTCATGGTTGATGATTTGTTTACACATTGAGTAACCTCTACTCCAATACCATCTAATGAAGGGTTCTCCGGTTACAAACTCAAACACACAACAACTAGAAAGATATAATTTTTTTTTGCAAGAAACACTGGCTTTTTATTATCCCAATGAAATGAAAGTATAATATTAAAAAATAATATACTACAACCACATGGGATTTCTCATTAGAATAATTTGCAAGCCAGAGCCACAATTTGCACTATTGGAATTGTCCCTAGTAAACCCCATTTGCCTTCTTTATCTTCAAAACTATAACCTCCCTAGAATTTTCTAGAAACTAGGAGCCCTTTTTGAGGTTGACCAATTTTCTCTCCTTTTCCCATACATTGGAATATGTCTATAATATTTCCTGAAACGATCTTTGGTGGCCATTGGAGTATTTTGGATTTTTTTAATTTTTCCTACTAATGTAGTGCTATTTTCAGAGGCCATATCTTTTAATTTGGGAACCCGATTGAGCCTAATTTTTATAAAGTAAAGATATCGGAGTAATCTTCACCATGCTTTCCCTATATCATCAATTGGTTAGACATTTATCAAGGTCCCATTGTATCGTTTAATGGTCCAAAATTCAAGTTGAATATTTTTATAGGATTTTTAAACCTTGAAACATTAATCTCCCAATTGATACATAATATTCAGATGATTCTTTACCATCCATTATATTTTCCCATTCTACTCCTAGGGGTCAATTTTTGAGTTCATACATGTACAAACGTCCTACCTTTTTGGACCTTATTGATAATTATTCACCAGATTTAGCAGAAATCAAAATAAACAATATTTTTGGGTAATGCAAGATTTCTTTTACACCCTAGATGCTTGTACATCAATATCTCTATGATCATCCTACAATTATGCAATCCAATATGGATGTGGATATCTCTTCCTCTCCAAGTTTAATTTTCTAACCATCTCTTCTGACACAATATTGTTAGTGCTACCACCATCAATTATACATCATAAAAAATTCTTTTGTATTTATATCTCATGTGAAACAAGCTCTTCCTCTAAAATATTTTCCACCTCCTCATTCACCAAGGCTCTTCTTGTGACAATAACGTATCCTCTTCCTACATCCTCAAAATGTGAAGACTCAATATCCTCATCTAAATATGGGAAACTCTTGCATCACCCTCAAATATTATAATTTTCCTCTCTTGGTTTTGGAGACAATTGTATGCTCTATATCCTTCTTCGCATTCAAAACATCAAAAGCCTCCTCTTTAGGTCCTTGTTCAAATATTCCTCTTCCTCTTTTATGTTTGTTATTTGGTCATGGGGATAGTAGGCATTATCTCCTTTACTATTTTGTCTATTGCATGATTCTTCAATCTTCTTTTGATCTTCATTTTGATTATATGACCGACCTTTTCCTTTTTGCTTGCTTTCAAATCTTCCATTCAACTTCTCCTCCACCTTCAAAGAAAATTGAAAATTAGGGTTTTGGCTATATAAGGGGTACAAGTGTCATTTTCAATTCATTTTAACCTCTCGAAGTTTGAAATTTGAAAATCCCTCTGCGAAAAAAAATGGTCATTCCAATCCAAGAGCATCGATTCGAGCGACAGAGACAACATAATCAACCGCAGAATTACAAGCCAGCGGTAAGGGACTAATCTTATGCCTTTTTATTTCATCAATTTTGATTTTTTGTTTTATTTTTTGCATTTTCATGTCGTTGAAAACTGATCATTATCGTTTTGTCTTGCAAGATGATACTGTGTCTCGTATGACAAACTGTCTTTTATTGTTTTGTCATTTTAGGCCATCAGTTTTGTCGTCTGGGACCTCCCCGCGTATCGTGCGAGTGTTTTCTTGATAGACCATTTTATCATGCGAGTGTATTTCTTTTGTCGTATGGGAGTCTTTTGTCATGCTACATGAATTCCTAACTCGTACGAGTTTCTGCTTAGACTGTGAAATTTCATATGAAAAACAGTGAGCATTTTTAAGGGTTCAAACATGAAAATTTGATTTTGCAATTTGTGTATTTGGATTTGTGTGATGTTTAACTTGTTGTGTAGCGTAATTTGAATGACTTGCTAATGCTCTATTGTTTGATTCTTGCAGGTTCGGTTGCCACATGTCCTGTTTCGGTGTTTCTATCCTCCTACAATGAGGCTAGTCCATGAGTTATTTGATATAGATAGAGCACATATTGATTTGTGTGGCTTTACTCACCTTTTATAGATACCGGATATCCGTGTGAATCACAGGATTCTTACTACACTTGTTGAGCAGTTCCATTCAGAGCATCACCTTTCATCTACTAGTGGGAGAGATGACCATTACACCAGAGGATGTTTACAGGATTCCATTTGCTGGGGATAAGGTTTACTATGATTTTTCTCAGTGTCTTGGTATCTTAGCCTTGAGACACATTTTTCATGACGAGGACATCCTTACGCGGGCTATCAGTTGGGATGATATGATGGCTAGATATAGTGAGCAGTTTCTGCTAGCATGCATATTGGCCTTGATAAAGTTAAACATAGTTTCAAAAACCTCTTGACATGTCCCTCATGCCATTTCACTGCTTTACATTGTCATATCCAGTCTCTTGTCCCATCACGCAATAGCCCTTGAAAATTGCATCCGTATTGTTTCCATGATAAAAGGCCTTTATCTTCCCTCTATCCACCATCATTTTAGCAAGCCTATCTATTCACCTGTCATATTCCTTGCTTTGCTAGACACTGGGGGCAAAATCATAAAAATTGAAAAATGTCCTGAAATAAATCATAAAAATTGAAAAAATCCTGAAAACATTCAAAAACATCAAAAAAATCATGTGTTCATTTTCAGCTATAATGTCTTGAAAAAATCCAAAAAAATCAAATAATGTCCTGAAAAAATCCAAAAAAATCAAATAATGTCCTGAAAAAAATCCAAAAAAATCAAATAATGTCCTGAAAAAAAATCCCTAAAAAGTCAAATAAAGTCTTGAAAAAACAAACAAAAAAATTTCAAAACATCAAAATCCAAAAACAATTCCTTTGGCATTTTGCATTTTGTCAATAAATATCCCCCCTGTGCATAGACAAATCGCTGAGCATACATCCAATGACAATCAATCAAACATTTGTGTAGACAACAAACAGATAACATGTTACAACACTGCGCTTTAATGAAATCATGCATTAACGGATGAACTTTTCAATCAAACCAGACGTGCAAACTGATCAAAATTGTCATATCAATCAACATCAATATCATTTGTCCTTGTCAACACTATCATGGGTCTTATATAGGGTGTGGTATTCTCAAAACCAGACTGTGTCCTATCTTAGACGGGGTACCGCATTCCCTGGAACCAGACAGCATGATCATTCTTGTGTTCCGCTTTTGACAATGACAATCAGAATGTTTGTTTGACTTGGTCGAATTTGTGAGTCTTATCTTTTTATTGGTTTATCTTTGGCTTCGATCGTGTTCCTATGTTGCTCGATGATGTCACTGAGTGATTTAGAGTGACCGGGATGGTTCATGGTCCCTTTTGGTTTTTGTTGTGTTTGCTGTTTGTGGAATGTCTGTCACAAACTGGGGCAACTATATCATTGGGTGTCTGTGATAAGTACATTCACTTTGTAAATGCCGCACATACCTCGACCCTTGATGTATGCACCCTAGGATGCTTCACTCATTCCTGGTGTGCGATGTGTCTATCTTTTGCAAAAGGAGTTGTGTTTCAGCTCTGGCTTTCAAATGCCATGATGCTCTGCATCCGCTTTGCTACATTAAATAAAGGTTCTCACCTACTTCTGTGCATTGGTGAAAGCAAATTGTTCTTCATCTCTAACTATCCTCTGTCTAATTTCTTCTTACTAACATTTCTTCCATCAGTTTGGGCAGTCAGTTCGGTCTAGTTCTCCGATCTCCAAAAACATAAGCTGCATCCTGCATTCATTGATTAGTACATTTGCATTATATCAAGTCCATAAAAAAGCATTTTATCCATTTCATCTTATAAATGCATCCAAAACATAAACACCATTCATACATGTTCCAAAGATAGTACATAGACAGTGCATAAGACATACATACATGGAACGTAAACATAAGCCATAACACATTGCATCTCATCATATAGCTGCATATCATATCATATATCAAAATAATATCGGAGTACAAAATTGGACTATCTATCCTAAGTATGGTCTGCAGGCTGAATACATAATGTCAAAATACATATGTCTCTGTCGTAAGGAGCACGTGCCTCTGTCACTGGGTGCTCCCTCTATCCTCCTCATCCCTGCCATGTCTTAAGGATGATGTCCCTCCTATCCCAGGTCCTAGTTGTGGTGGTCTCCTAGGTCCACTCACCCCCATGCCACTCACTGACCTCCGAGAGCGTGGCCTGCTCCCTATCCTCGATCGTGCCCGATATGACGCTACTCTCTGCTCTAGTGGAACTGCACTCTCATATAGTGTCCTCCAATGGCGAATCTCCTCTTCGGTCTCTACCAACATCTGTGCCATCTCATGTGCACTAGCATCCCTAATCTACCCAATATACTCGGTCACTCTCTTCTCTGCTTGCTGTGCCTAGGCTATTGCTGTATCTCAAGTCGCTGTTAGTCTGGCTATCTCTGCTCTGAACTGATCCTACTCTGTCCTCAAGAAAGCATTCTATCTCTCTAATGTCACAATGTGATCATGCTGACTTGCTATGGTGGCCCTACATATCTCCATCTCCTATATGCTAGCTGTCTCTGGCTCTATGGGTATATCCTGCAATGCTTCCTGATCGGCTGAATTTGGCTCATCCTCCTCATCCTCATCTCCGTCCTCATCATCCCCTCTATCCTCATTATCCTCCTCATCATCCCCTCTATCCTCATCATCCCCCTCATCCTCATCATCTCCCTCATCCTCATCTCTGTCCTCATCATCTCTCTCCTCCTCTCCAGCGAGTGGGAAGTCCTCCTGTCTCCTAGGTACCAGAATATCAGGATTTGTCAATGGCACTGGCCGTCGTCGTGCAAACCATCGCTCATACTCCTCTGTCATCCCAGCATCCACCACATCTAATATCCAATCCCACTGTCTCTGCTATAGCTATGTGAAGGCAGCATATGCTATGTGTGGCTGAATCATCCTCCCCCACTGACTCGTCTCTCTGTGAGATCGGGAAAAGTGTGCAGTCCCTCTTGGTACATCCTGCCTCTCTCCAAACTATCGTTTGACTCTCGCTGGCAGGTACATCTCAATCACTCTCTGGTGATTCACTGGTCACCCAATCAGGTATCTCTCTTGTCTGCAATATGGTAGCTCATCACTATCATCTGACCATCCAGGGCAATCAAGATATGGCCTCCATGTGAACTCTCTCAATCTGTCTAGCTCATGTCACCAATACAATATGTATCCAAACGGACCTTGTCTCAGTGCTCCCCCATAGCAGTACACATATGGTGGATGTGGTACTACCTATCTCTTTGCAATCGGTCGACATATGGCTATGTGCTCAAATGCCCATACTTGTAACAGTGTAACCCCACAGCTCAAAGTCTGCACCCCCTGATATGCTATCTGATGCAGCTGAAAATATAGAATAGCAAGCACACATGGTCCCCATGTGTACACAGTCCCCTCTGTCACCATCTACTCTAGCACACTTCCCCATCCAACAGGGAATCTATGTCCTCATCTATCACCTGCTAATAGGCATGCTATAACCACTACTATCACCACATATCACTGATCATACTCTGATGCCATGGTCTCCCAGCCAATCTCCCTCTCTACGATATCAAGGTCATCTGCATCGCACTCGAATAATCTGCACAAAGAATCTCTCCCTATCACTGGGTCATATACTATCATCTCCCCATGAATTGGAATGCGGAGGATATGCCACACGTCCTCTAGTGTCACCGTCGCCTCTCCAGTCGGCAGATGGAATGAGGAAGTCTCTGAATGCCATCGATCGGCCAATGCAGTGTGTAGTCCTGTGTTTGCCCTAATCTCAGGCATGTATGTGATGTAGTATAATCCAAGTCCTGCTAATGTATCTCTATTGGTGCTCCTGAGTCTATGTCGTAACATTGAGCAGTCGGGTCTGTTCTTTCGTGTAATTAATGGATACTGTCGACTCTGCATCACAATTGGGGCACACTTTGTCAGTTTTAGGGTTTTCTCGTAAGGGCTTCATTTCCTTGTTTCATGCACAAATCAAGGTGTTTCTTATCTATTTTGACCTATTCTACCCTTATCCCTCTTTTCAGGATCGTCCGCGTGCTGTTTTCGGTCAAATTAGGGTCCCAAGTGCAAAACTGTGCCTGTGTACCCTGTCCTGTGCCTGTGTAGCATCAAGCTACGCCTGTGTACCCTACACAGGTGTAGAACATCTTCACACAAGCGCAGAATGCACCCACATAGGCATAGATGTCAATTAATCCCTTCCCTGTGGGCCCCGCAATGTCCCGCAATCAAGCAAAATTCATGAAATTGACAATATGGGTTTTTGAGATACATACCGCTGCTCCTGCATCGTCCGGTCGTATATAGGTGCATACACATTCCCCAAGGTGATCTGCCATTGGAATGTTCACCATCTCTATGCAAGGGTCCTTTTCCAGAGCAACAATTCCTCCACTTTGGCTAGTGCAAATGAGCTCTTTTCCTTCTCCTTGTCTCATTTATAGATCTTTGTCAGTGCCTAGATGGACGTGCATGCTCTCCATCTTATGTTGGTCACGGTCTTTTGCGCCTTCCACTACTTGTCATTTGTGTATCCAACCTCCGATCTTTCATCCGTTTGATCCTATCATTTTCTATCATTCTTATTGATCAATTGGCCTCTTTTCTGGATGTTTCCGGCCAATTCCTCGAGGGGGCATGCATATGTCATTGTCATTGTCTGGGGCATTTTCCAGATGAATCAGTCTTTTCTCTCACATCTTCTAATGAATGGAAGTTATATTTTGATGGATCCCATGCCAAATTTGGGTTCGGAGCAGGTATATTGTTTGTCACCCCTCAAGGTGATGCTATTCCCAAATCCTATAGAATAACTTTCCATTGCACCAATAATATTACAGAATACGAAACTCTGGTCACAGGACTCCGAGTAGTAATCCACTAGAACATCACACATTTGCAAGTCTATGGAGATTCCCAGTTAGTCATCCATGAAGTGAATGATGACTATGAAACGAAAGATGAAAAGCTTATTCCCTACAAGCATATGGTGGATTTCTTCAAGACAAAATTTACGGCTATCCATTTCAGTCAAGTTCCAAGAATTCAAAACAAGTCAGTAGATGCAATGGCAACTATTGCTTCCATGTTAAATATGCCCCACAATATGGACAGATGTGAATTTTTGGTCGATCAGTTGCTTATCCCTTCTTTTGAAATTCCGATAGCAGATGTGATGTGTGTTCTTGTTGGTCCTAATTCCCCGTGGTACAATGACATCTATCAATATTTGAAATCCCAAACCTTACCACCTTACCTTTCCTCTAACCAACGCCGAGGCTTCATCCGCCAGACAGCCAAATATGTCATCATCACAGACACCCTTTACTGTCGTTCCTTTGACCACACCCTCCTCAGGTGTTTGGATTCTGAAGAGGCACAAACGACTTTACACGAGGTTCATGATGGTATATGTGGGGGCCATTTCAATGGTCTGAGTCTAGCTAAAAAGTTGATTCGTGCTGGGTATTATTGGCCCACTATGGAAAAGGATGTTCATGATTTTGTCAAAAAATGCTACAAATGCCAAATCTGTGGAAATTACATTCATGCTATGCCAGCCAAAGAGCTTCATTCTGTCATATCTCCGTGGCCCTTTTCTCAATGGGGATTGGATCTTATTGGCAAGATTCACCCGACATCTACAAATGGACACAAGTTTATCATCATAGCCACCGAGTATTTTACAAAATGGATCGAGGCTATCCCTATGACCTATATCACTGGTGTGCAAATTTCAAAATTTCTACTAAATTATATCATCTGCAGATATGGGGTTCCTCTTGCAATAGTCACAGATAATGGCCGTCCATTCAAGAATAAAGATGTCAAGGAACTCTGTGAAAAGTTTCACATCCAACACCGTTTCTCCAGTCCCTACTATCCACAAGGTAATGGTCAAGCCGAAGCATCAAATAAAACCATTATTAAGATCCTGAAAAAGGTGGTCAATGATGCTGGTCGAGATTGGCATGTACAGTTGAATCCAACACTATGGTCTTCTCGCACTTCCATCCACACACCTACTGGCGCAACACCTTATTCTTTGGTGTATGGTGCGGAAGCCATTTTACCCTTGGAAGTGGAAATTCCCTCTTTGCGTGTTTCCCTGCAACATTTGATTGATGATGAGATGCACAGAGTCTCTCGGTTGCATCAGCTTGAGATGTTAGATGAGAAACGTTAGACAACCCAGACACATTTGCAAGCATATCAAAACCGTCTCCATCGCTCTTATAATAAGAAGGTCAAAGGGCGACACTTTGAAGTGGGAGATTTGGTCTTAAAGGCGAACCCGAAGAATGCACAATCTACCGACATCATCAAAGGAAAGTTTGAACCTAATTGGGTTGGGCCTTTCATAGTTACTACAGCCTATGGCTTAGGGGAATATTAGCTTGCAACCCCAGAAGGTGAACCTTTGTCCGATCCTGTAAATAGCATGCACCTTCGCAAGTACTGGGCATAGTTTTCTGTCAGCAGTTCTTCAAATATGATCCTAAAAAAATACAAAAAAAATCCAAAAAGCTCAAAAAAAAATACAAAAAATAAAAATAAAAAAAGCTCAAAAAAAAAAAATACAAAAAAAAAAAGCTCAAAAAATAATACAAAAAAAGTGAAAAATTGAAAAAATCAAATAAAAGTGAAAAATTGAAAAGAAAAAAAAAGTAAAGAAAAATAATTCGCCCTCTAGTGAAAACCTGGCAAACAGGCGCTTTGGGCAAGTACCCTGGTGAAAACCTGGCAAACAGGCACCATGTGTAAAAGATTATTGCTCCATCATCTATCATGACCCTACAACTTTATCACGCTTATCCTTGTCCTGACCCAATATTCTGTTCTAGGCTTGTGATTGGTCAACATCATTGTCTTTCATACTCAGGTTTCCAGTCCTTGTGCATATGTTTCGATCCTGGTCATTGTATATATTTTTCAAATGTTCATTGGGTGCGTGCCCCTTGTCAGGATCAATTGCTGGAGCTTTCAAATCAAATAATGTCCTGAAATAATCCAAAAAAGTTGAATAATGTCCTAAAAAAATCCAAAAAAATCAAATAATGTCCTAAAAAAATCCCTAAAAAGTCAAATAAAGTCCTTAAAAAAACGAAAAAAATTCAAAAACAATTTCTTTGGCATTTTGCATTTTGTCAATAAATATCCCCCCTGTGCATAGACAGATCGTTGAGCATACATCCAACGACAATCGATCAAACATTTGTGTAGACAATGAACAGATAACATGTTACAACACTGCACTTTAATGAAATCATGCATTAACAGATGATCTTTTCAATCAAACCAGACATGCAAACTGATCAAAATTGTCATATCAGTCAACATCAATATCATTTGTCCTTGTCAACACTATCATGGGTCTTATACAGGGTGTGGTATTCTCAAAACCAGACTGTGTCCTGTCTTAGACAGGGTACCGTATTCCTTGGAACCAGACATCATGATCATTCTTGTTTTCCACCTTTGACAATGACGATCTGAATGTTTGTTTGACTTGGTCGAATTTGTGCGTCTTATCTTTTTATTGGTTTATCTTTGGCTTCGATCATGTTCCTATGTTGCTCGATGATGTCCCTGAGTGATTTAGAGTGACCGGGATGGTTCATGGTCCCTTTTGTTTTTTTGTTGTGTTTGCTGTTTGTGGAATGTCTGTCACAAACTGGGGCAACTATATCATTGAGTGTCTGTGATAAGTACGTTCACTTTGTGAATGCCACACATACCTCGACCCTTGATGTATGCACCCTAGGATGCTTCACTCATTCCTTGTGTGTGATGTGTCTATCTTATGCAAAGGGAATGCATTATCGTCCTTGGCCTTCATTTGCCATGGTGCGCTGCATCCATTTTGCCATATCAAATAAAGGTTCTCACCTACTTCTGTGCATTGGTGAAAGCAAGTTGTTCTTCATCTCTAACTATCCTCTGTCTAATTTCTTCTTACTAACATTTCTTCCTTCAGTTTGGGAAGTCAGTTCGGTCTAGTTCTCTGATCTCCAAAAACATACGCTGCATCCTGCATTCATTGATTAGTACATTTGCATTATACACAACATTTTATCCATTTCATTTTGTAAATGCATCAAAACCACATAAAAATATATTCATACATGTTCCACAATGGTACATAAACAGTGCATAAGCCATCCATACATGGAATGTAAACATAAGCCATAACACATTACATCCCATCATATAGCTGCATATCATATCATATATCAAATAATATCAGAGTACAAAATTGGACTGTCTGTCCTAAGTATGGCCCGTAGGCTGAATACATAATGTCAAACTACATATGTCTCTATCGTAAGGAGCACATGCCTCTATCACTGGGTGCTCCCTCTATCCTCCTCATCCCTGCCATGTCTCAAGGATGATGTCCCTCCTACCCCAGGTCCTAGCTGTGGTGGTCTCCTAGGTCCACTCACCCCCATGCTGCTCACTGACCTCCGAGAGCATGGCCTGCTCTCTATCCTCGATCGTGCCTGATATGACGCTGCTCTCTGCTCTGGTGGAACTGCACTCTCATATAGTGTCCTCCAATGGTGTATCTCCTCTCTGGTCTCTACCAACATCTGTGCCATCTCACATGCACTGGCATCCCTAATCGACCCAATATACTCGGTCACTCTTTGCTCTGCTTGCTATGCCTGGGCTATTGCTGTATCTTGAGTCGCTGTCAATCTGGCTATCTCTGCTCTGAACTAATCCTGCTCTATCCTCAAGATAGCATTCTGTCTCTCTAATGTTGTAATGTGATCATGTTGACTTGCTATGGTGGCCCTACATATCTCCATCTCCTCTATGCTAGCTATCTCCACCTCTATGGGTATATCCTGCAATGCCTCCTGATCGGCTGAATCTGGCTCATCCTCCTCGTCCTCATCTCCGTCCTCATCATCCCCTCCATCCTCATTATCCTCCTCATCATCCCCTCTATCCTCGTCATCCCCCTCATCCTCATCATCTCCCTCGTCCTCATCTCTATCCTCATCATCTTTCTCCTCCTCTCCAGCGAGTGGGAAGTCCTCCTGTCTTCTAGGTACCGGATTATCAGGATCTGTCAATGGCATCGGCCGTCATCGTGCAAACCATCACTCATACTCCTCTGTCGTCCCAGCGTCCACCACATCTGATCTCCAATCCCATTGTCTCTGCTGTAGCTATGTGAAGGCAGCATATGCTATGTGTGGCTGAATCATCCTCCCCCATTGACTCATCTCTCTGTGAGATTGGACAAAGTGTGCAGTCCCTCTTGGTACATCCTGCCTCTCTCAAAACTGTCATCTGACTCTCGCTGGCAGGTACATCTCAATCACTCTCTGGCGATTCACTGGTCACCCAATCAGGTATCTCTCCTGTCTGCAATATGGTAGCTCATCACTGTCATCTGACCATCCAGGGCAATCAAGATATGGCCTCCATGTGAACTCTCTCAATCTGTCTAACTCATGTCGCCAATACAATATGTATCCGAACAGACCTTGTCTCAATGCTCCCCCATAGTAGTACACATATGGTTGATGTGGTACTACCTATCTCTCTGCAATCGATCGACATATGGCTATGTGCTCAAATGCCCATACCTGTAACAGTGTAACCCCACAACTCAAAGTCTGCACCCCCTGATATGCTATTTGATGTAGCTAAAAATATAGCATAGCAAGCACACATGGTCCCCATGCGTACATAGTCCCCTCTGTCGCCATCCGCTCTAGAACACTTCCCCATCCAATAGGGAATCCATGTCCTCATCTATCACCTGCTAATAGGCATGCTATAACCACTGCTATCACCACATATCGCTGATCATACTCTGATGCCATGGTCTCCCAACCAATCTCCCTCTCTACGATATCAAGGTCATTTGCATCGCACTCAAATAATCTGCACAAAGTGTCTCTCCCTGTCGCTGGGTCATATACTATCATCTCTCCATGAATCAGAATGCGAAGGATACGCCACACGTCCTTTAGTGTCATAGTCGCCTCTCCAGTCGGCAGATGGAAAGAGGAAGTCTCTGAATGCAAACGCTCTGCCAATGCAGTAAGCATTTCTGTGTTTTCCCTAATCTCAGGCATGAATGTAATATAGTATAATCCAAGTCCTGCTAATGTATCTCTATCTGTGCTCCTGAGTCTATGTCGTAACATGAAGCAACCGGGTCTGTTCTCCTGTGTAATCAATGGATACTATCGACTCTGCATCACAATTGGGGCACACTTTGTCAGTTTTAGGGTTTTCTCCTACGGGCTGCATTTCCTTGTTTCATGCACAAATCAGGGTGTTTCTTATCTATTTTGACCTATTCTACCCTTATCCCTCTTTTCGGGATCATCCGTGCGCTGTTTTCGGTCAAATTAGGGTCCCAAGTGCACAACTGCGCCTGTGTACCATGTCCTGCGCCTGTGCAGCATCATGCTGCGCCTGTGTACCCTAGACAGGCGCATAACATCTTCACACAAGCGCATCATGCACCCACACAGGCGCAGATGTCAATTACTCCCTTCCCTGTGGGCCCCGCAATGTCCCGCAATCAAGCAAAATTCATGAAATTGACAATATGGGTTTTTGAGATACATACCGCTGCTCCTGCATTGTCTGATCGTCTGTAGGTGCATACACGTTCCTCGAGGTTATCTGCCATTGGAATGTTCATCATCTCTATGCAAGGGTCCTTTTCCAGAGCAACAATTCCTCCACTTTGGCTAGTGCAAATGAGCTCTTTTCCTTCTCCTTGTCTCATTTATAGATCTTTGTCAGTGTCTAGATGGACGTGCATGCTCTCCATCTTATGTTGGTCGCGGTCTTTTTCGCCTTCCACTGCTTGTCATTTTTGTATCTGATCTCTGATCTTTCATCCGTTTGATCCTATCATTTTCTATCATTCTTATTGATCAATTGGCCTCTTTTCTGGATGTTTCCGGCCAATTCCTCGAGGGGGAATGCATATGTCATTGTCATTATCTGGGGCATTTTCATTTTTGTTCTTTGAAACAACGCTTAGAATCGCATTGTCTCAAAGAGGGGCAAAATGTAGACATCTAAAAATGGTCAACGCTTGCAGAGTCATACTTTAACATTTGCGCATTGCCTTATTTTAGGGTTTTTGCATCGCATTAACATTTCTTCTATGTTGCGCACTTGGTCTTTATCATTTGCGAGCATCGAGTCCTTCTTCTACATTCCTCATTTTTCTCACTTTCGAATTTGGTCTTGTCGATAACAATCTTTAGTCATGATTTTGGTCGATCTTGTCCTATCTTATCAATGTGCGTGCTCATGTATCATCATTTTGGACATCGTCAATCCTAATCGATGATAGAATTATGGTTTTGTCCTCTTGTCAATCTTGTAATTTTGTGATCGATTTGTCATCGATCCTTGTCCCCTTGTCAAATCACATCATTTTGCGATCGATTCGTCATCGATCCTTGTCCTTGTCAATCTTGTCATTTTGCAATCGATTCGTCATCGATCCTTGTCCTTGCCAATTTTGTCATTTTGCGATCGATTCGTCATCGATCCTTGTCTTCTTTAATCATGTCAATTGGCGCTTTTCAATTTGATCTCCTTGTCAATCTTGGTCAATTTGTCATTGACTTTTGTCAACCAATCTCAATCATTTATCAACATTGGTCCTTTGTCAATCAGAATCATGATCAAATCGACCCTACATTAATTTCTTATTGTCAAGACCTAATTGTCGTCCTTGCATTTCTAATTCATCTTCTAGGGTTTTATGATTTATTCATTTAATCTTGTTTGTCATTTTCCCTCTAGGTTAAATAATTTATTTATTTATCCCAAGTCTTCTTGTCACAATTAAATATTTATTTAATTGGCTAATTAATTCCCTCTCTTTTTGTGAATTAATTAATGAATGAAAATTATTAATTAATTTACCTAATTTTCTAATTTCATCAATTTCTAATTTCTTAATTTCCAATTCATCATTTCTAACCTAATTTTCTAATTTCTTCTAATTTCTATTTCTATTTTCAAATTTTTGTCATAACATCTTGCATAGCAATTTGTCATAATTTGTCATAAATTGTCATAATTTGTCATAACACCTTGCATAAAAATTTGTCATACACTTGTCATAATTTTGCTATTCTTGATTTGAATTTCCTTTCAAATCTCTTCATGCTAATCCTGTCCTCTCTTCAATTTGTCTATAAATTGGATGAATTTCTTCAATCAAAGATCCAAATCAATCACGCTTCTAGTATCCTTACATTGTCATCTCATCTTGTCAATCTTGCTTTCATACTATGCTTGTGCGCTTGTAGGTGAGATCCACAAACACACTAATTTGAAGGAGAAAGAAGGACAATGGAGAATTCTGGAGGAGATATTCGCATTTGTAATGGTTTACATTTGGTTTGAATGTCTTATTTTCAATATCTCTATTAAATGTTTTTAGGATTTCTTTTCATTGCAATCTAGTTTTTGTGATTGAGATAGTCTAATCTCTATTTGCTTTGATGATTTTCAAATTCCTATCTACAGCAGGATTCATTGGTTGTTTCATTATGCTAGACAGGGGACAACAGGGTTTCTTATGTGGTTGGGCTAGGATGCTAGAGAGACTTTTGAATGAGCCTGGGAGGTTAGGGTGGGGTTCTTGTCTATTAGCCCATATGTATCGTGAGATGCATGAGATCGTATATAGGGAGGGGAAGAGCATGGCGGAAGGTGTCTTGGTTTTATAGATTTGGGTCTGGGAGCATATCCCAGTTTGTAGACCTATTATGGATGATGCCAGAGATCCACACCAGCTGATCATTTATAGATATTCTGGATACGTTACTTAGCCCCATCTGGGCAAGACAAAGTATTGGCAATGACAACTTGATGATCTGATCGTTGTTGTATGGAGACCATATAGGGGTCTTGAGCTGTGGGATGATTGGAGAGCTGTACGACGTGACATGTTCATGACTCGTCCTCTTATCAGTAGGTCGGTGACAATTATTGAGTGATTCGTTGTATCTTAGGTGATGAGGCAGTATGGTAGGCCTCAAGGGATTTCACAGGAGTTCACTGCCTACGCCTATTATGGGTATGAGGAGAGATGAGGATGGGCCCCTAGGTTGTCATACACATTGAGCATGCAGGTGTTTGCTAGATTGCAGTGACTTCGATGGGACTATTTGGAGGATATTGCAGATGCGGGGGTATTGCCCCAGTACAGGGATTGGTTTCAGAGTCATCCCTTTCCTAGATTTACGGATCCAACTGAGCATGCATCTCTCATAAAGGAGGTTGAGAATGAGGACCTTGCACAGGCACAAGTACAGGGACAGGCACAGGGATAGAGAGCGACAGGTCCTGGGCAGGAAAGTGGTGATCCTAGTGTGAGGAGTAGCAGAGTACCAGCTGGGGGGAGACAACAACAGAGAGGGGAGGGTGGATGCCTTGGAGCTATTGGTGTGGGGGTTAGTGGTGCTAGGACAGTGGAGGGTGGAGGAGAGGAGGAGCAAGAAGCTCCTAGATAGGTGTGACAGCGGAGGGATGAGCAGGGTGGAGATGGTGACGAAGATGGAGGCAGAGATGGAGGTGGAGAGCTCGTGAGGGAGCAGGGGGCAGCTGATGCAACACAGTCTATGAGATTGAGATTAGCAGGTTTGCAGTCATAGTTGACAGTGGGTCAGACACAACTTGCAGAGCGAGACTGACAGCTGACGGAAGTCAAAGATGAGCGCGATCGTTAGCTCGCTAATATGAGGGCAGAGAGAGATCGACATCTGGCTGAGGTCAGGGCAGAGAGAGATCAACAATTGGCTGAGGTCAGGGCAAAGCGAGACGCTCTTCAGTGGGAGGTTTTGCACCAAACAAGTTGGGTGACTTATTACGTTGCATCTTATAGTGTAGCAGTTCCTCTAGCCTAGGAGGTTGTCCCATATTCCCAGTATATGGCTCGATCTAAGGGAGCTTGGGCACCTAGGCAAGACGCTGGTTAGTAGGCTCCACCTCCTCCAACACCTGGTGATGAGGGAGAGGCAGAGAGCTAGATTTTTATAGCTCTTAGATTTTGTTATATACCCAATTTTTTTCTAGCCCATATGATTCTTACTCCGATGGGAGATTGTAGATGACAATTGATATCATTTGTACCCTGAAACTTGTATTTATACTCTGAGATATTTATGATGATATATACAGGATCTTGGTTTGATTTCATCGTACTTGTGTTGATTGATTATGAGATGTTTTTCTATATGCTTTATTCTATATGTATGCATATTTGTTTAGTATGGATGTATGTAATGCAGATGAATATGGATGTTTGTTTTTGTTTCTTTTCATATGCACATAAATGATGAAAATGAGTAACTAGTAATACAAAATTTTAGTTTTTCTGTGCAATAATATGAATGCAAATAAGTATATAATGAAATGTATGGATCTATATAAGATGCTTATGTATGCAGCTAACATCTCAATACACAAGTACTTGATTGGAGAAATGATGAAAAAGAGACCACTTAGCCGAGAAATGATGATACTTCAAACTCTCATTCAAAAGATAAAGAGATCATTGTTATTATGCAAATCACTCGAAATGCACAAAATACAGAATGGATGCAACTTAAAACTAGTCACTGGATTTGAAATGCTTAATTTTCATCACTGAGCGTTTACAAACATAGCAGGTAGATTAGAGTTCCTTCCTTTTCATGTGCAATATTAATTATCTTGTCTGCAATGACCCTTTTTTCATTCATATCCTTGGATAGATTACGCATGCATCCAGATTGCACATTTAAGAAATTCCCTCAAAATAGACAAAGAAATGATGTCAACCTCCCTATAGCATACAAATACGTGGAGTTGAGGTATGTGTGGTGATTTCACCTTATTGTGAAGGCACTTATCATAGACACCCAGCTGATTAGATGTTTTCAGATCGTTAGATCTATTCCTACAAGTAGAAAACAAAGAAAATATTATGCCCCCAATCCTTGCTTCTCTTAGTCAAGATAGACTTCCTCGAGTTACTTAGAAGGAATAATAATCGAAAACCAATATTAAAGACAACACACAAAGAAAATTTCTTGCATATCTCAAATTGTTTAGTGATTATTTTCAGTAATGTTGTTTTGCTTGTTTACTCAGTGATAAAACTCTTCAGTAGTTAAGACTCAGGTGACTGACTTAGATTGGATGACCAGGTATCACTGATGGAAAGATGACTTGTTTGATACTACTTAGGACACATAAAATGCTCAGTCAATTACCCTAAGACTAGGACATTGATCAATTTCAAGCCATGAGGGTTCTAAAAGAACCAGGATGTCACAAAAGTGACTAAAAGATATGTACAAGTAAAATCAAAGATGTAGGAAAGCGGAAAAATGCCAACGTTGCATTGATAGATAGAGTGCTTGAGTACAAGAGGTGTCTGTTTGCCACATTTTCACCTGCTTGGAAAAGATTTTTTTTTTTTTTTTCAGGACATTTTATGATTTTTTATGATTTTTTTCAGGACTTTTTATCTGTATAGGTCGCTGGAGCAGAGAATACTAAGTGAAGAACTTTTTCAAGTGGATGGTGTTGATCAGTTCACAGAGCTATTCTCCTTTCGATGTTGAGAGCTGATAGGCACCAGAGCCAAAGACTGCAGTAATGATGTAGGGACCCAGCCAGTTGGGTTCAAACTTCCCTTTGTTGTCTCGAAACTATTGATTTTTAGGATTTTCTCTCAGAACAAGGTCACCAACCTAAAATTATTGTTGTCGAACCTTCTTGTTATATCCTTTAGACATTCTCTTTTGATACACTCTCAGATGATCAAAGGCCACTTGCTGACGTTCATCTAGCAACTCGAGTTCTTGCAATCTAGATATTCTGTAGTCTTCATCAGTAATAAGACCTTGCAAAGAAACTCTCAAAGATGATATTTCCACCTCAATAGGTAAGACTGATTTGGATCCATACACCAAAGAAAAAGGTGTAGCCCCAGTAGGTGTTCTAATACTTGTTCTATAGGCCCATAACGTAGGATTGAGCTACAGATGCTAATCCCTCTCTGATTTATTTACTGTTCTGTGTAAGATAGTCAACAGATTTTTGGTAGATGCTTCAGCTTGTCCATTAACTTGAGCGTAATATATGGATGACCAGTGTTGTTTGATTTTGAATTTTTCACAGAGCTCATCTAGATCTTTATTCTTGAATTGTCCTCCATTGTCAGTCACAATGGATGAAGGTATCCCATACCTGCAGATGATATAGTTAAGGATGAATAGAGCTACTTGTTTACTGGTTTCTTTGATGAGCGGAATCGCTTCTACCCACTTAGTGAAATAATCAGTGGCAGTTATAATAAACTTGTGTCCATTAGATGATGCAGGATATATTTGGCCAATGAGATCAAACTCCCATTGTTGAAAAGGCCAAAATGTAATGAAGGGTATGAGATCCCTTAGTGGAACATGTATGAGATTCCCATGTAGCTGACACTTCTCAAAAGTTTTAGAAAACTTTATAGCATCTTTCTCCATGTCTGGCCAGTAGTAGCCAGCCCTTAGTAGTTTTTGAGCTAAAGTTAGACCATTTGAATGAGATCCACAAATACCTTCATGGAATTCAGATAATGCACGTTGGGACTCTTCAGTTTCTAGATACCTAAGAAAAGTACTATCAAAACCTCGCCTAAATAGATCGTTAGCGATGATAACATACCGTGAAGCATTTCGGGTTAGGTTCCTTTTCTTATTACGCATAAGATTTTCTGGGACAATTTGGTCTCGTAGATAAGAGTAAATGTGGTTGTAGTGAGATGAGTCATGTCCAATAATAGAACAAACTATTTGGGACTCAGGAGAATCATAGGCAGGGTAATGTAACTCTTCCACCAGGAATTCAAAGCGAAAATTAGATTCTTGTAACTTTGGTATAGATGCCAAGGTGGCCATAGCATCTGCTGCTCTGTTTGCTAATCTGGGGATCTGCTAGAATGACACAAAAGTAAGATATTTCTTGAGATCATCCATCATTCTCTTATAAGGCATCAGTTTCTCATCTCGAGTCTGATATGTATCATTGATTTGGTTGATGATTAACTGAGAATCTCCATAAATGTATAATTCTAGAACCTTCCATTCAATAGCCAGCTTGATCCAGTTTATGAAAGCTTCATATTCTGCAATGTTATTTGTACAAGGGAAGATAATGTTGTAAGCCTTCAGGATTTAATATTTTTTAGGAGTAATAAAAATTATTCCTGCACCAGAACCATGTTGAGTGAAAGACCCATCAAAGAACATCTTCCATGATTGTTGAGTAAGGTGCATGATAGATTCATCCAGAAATTATATATGCAAAGGTTTAGTGTCTTCAATTGGAGCATCAACAAGTTGATCTACAATTACCTATCCTTTGATGGCTTTGCATTCTACATATTCAATATCAAACTCTTTAAGAACCATGACCCATTTAGCCAATCTTCTTGTAAGTGTTGCTTTGCTAAGAAGATATTTGAGCAAATCAATCTTAGCTGCTACCTTAATGGAATGTGCTAACATGTAGTGTCTCAATTTTTGTGATGCAAAGACTAATGCCAAACATGCCTTTTCTATTATAGTATAGTTCATTTCATAAGACACCAAGGTTCTACTGATATAATATATAGCTCTCTCTTTTTTATTTTCATCCTGTTATGCCAGAAGTGCCCCTAGTGATGAATCAGTAGCTGATATATATAGAATCAATGGTTTACCTTGAATTGGTGACATCGGTATTGGTGGACTAGACATGTATTCTTTGATTTGCTGAAGGTATTGTTCACATTCTTGATCCCAGTTGTATGTTACTCCTTTCCTTAATAGTTTTGTGAAGGGTTGAGCTTTATTTGCTACCTGCTAAATAAAGCGTCTGATTGACTAGAGACATCCTTGTAAACTTCTCATTTGACTAATATTCTTTGGAGGTAGCATTTCCATTATAGCCTAGACCTTCTTAGGATCAACCTCAGTTCCTTTCTTTGAAATGATGTAACCAAGTAATTTCCTTGATGTCACTCGAAATGCACACTTTTTAGGATTTAGTTGGAGCTTGAATTTTTCCATTCTATCTAGTATGAGGCCTAGCTCTTGAATATGTGTGGATCTCTTCATAGTCTTTACTAAGGTGTCATCAACATAATCTTCCATGTTTTTATGCATCATATCATGAAAGATAGTAGTTACTGCTCTTTGGTAAGTTGCTCCTGCATTCTTTAGCCCAAGTGGCGTGACATTCCAGCAAAAGGTTCCCCATGCATAGGTAAAAATTGTCTTTTCTTGATCCCCAGAAGCTATTTTGATCTGATTATAACCAGAGAATCCATCCATTAATGAGTACATCTCATATCTAGCAGTCATATCCACTATCATATCAATGTTAGGCAATGGAAAATCATCCTTAGGACATGCTTTGTTGAGATCCCTGAAGTCTGTGCAATTCCTAATAGATTTGTCTGCCTTTGCTATAGGTACTATGTTTGAAATCCATTATGCATAGTCTATAGCTCTGATAAATCCAGATTTTAGCAATTTTTCTAGCTCAACCTTAACTAGCAATGCCACATGAGGGTGCATCTTACGAAGTTTTTTCTTGACAGGTTTAAATACTGGTGTAATAGAAAGATGGTGCATGATAAGATCAAGATCTAGGCCTGGCATATTAGAGTATGCCCATGCAAAGTTGATCTTCTTTTCTGAAAAAAGATTGCTGATATCTTTTAACTCTTCTGTTGATAATGATTGAGCTAAGTGGATGATATGTGGTGTATCTTGACTCCCAATATTTAGTGGCCGAGTTGGTTCAATCAATATAGAAGACCTTTCCTAGAGGTGACTTGGTAGTATATCAAGTATCTCACCTTCAGGTTCCTCAGAGAGGTTTTCACCCTTAGGGACATCCTTTATTTTTTCTATTTTTGATTCTGACACCACCACAATGTGGTTTTCGCCATCAGACATTTTATTTTTCTTTTTTTGATTTTTGTGACTAAGATACTTGATATATGTTTCAGTCACGTTCTCACTTTTTTCACTAGTGGAAGAGTCCATTGGTTCAACTGCATTAAGGTAGTAGGCTAACGTCTAGTCATTGGCAAAGATAGGTGAATTCATAAGTTGGTTTTGGAGACTATAGTCAATTAGTTCAGGATGTACCAAGGATAAAGTTTGAACAGGTTCGAGGGAGTTCATGATATTATCATCATAACTTTGGACCGACAAGTCAAGTTCTAGAAGAATACCTTGCGTAAATGTCTCAAGACTAGGAATAGTTACAACGTGATCATTGAAGTGCATGTTAATATTTAGTTAACCAAATCCAATAGACCTACTTCTAGTATCATTCTCTATGCTAGACTCGACTATATATCGTGGTTCGATAGTAACAAGATCAGTAGACAAATTCCTGACATCCGTGACAGAGGAGTCAGAGTTTGATGCTGAATAGGTATTGTCATCAATAGGACTGTTGTCAGAGTCATCAGCGTCATAAGAGGAAGTTTCCAACTCTTCTTCAAGTGATTGAGTGAATGTATGTATAGTGTCAATACCTACCTCTTTGATGCTGCAATTTCCTTCATGATTTGGTTCATTTATCACTTTTATCTGACATACCTATTGACATAACCTTGATGGCTCTATGAATTTCTATCTTCTACTCCATTCAACTTCTTCTAGACTAATGACTGGTTCTGATTCTATAGCTTCCAATTCTTCTTGTGTATTTCCATACCTGATTTGTTCTGTCCTATTAGAGGGAGACAGAGTAGGTGAATAATTTTCTTGTGTTTTTCCTTCTTTCAGCTTTTGTTCATAGTCTTCTTGTCTTTTTAGTCTAATTTCTTCTATCTCTATTTTTAGTTTTAAGAGTATCAACTCTTATGTGTCATTTGTGATATCGTTTGACTCTTCTAGAGATTTTGTACTAGATGTATCTGAGAGATAATCTGGACCCCATTCATACTCATTCGAGTTAGTTTCTGAATAATCTACTTGTTGTCTACCAGTATATGTAACTGGAGTTTTCAGTGGTGCAAACAATTCTCTGATTCTTTCTACCTCTTCTCTCATATCCTCTGGGACTTCTACTCCTTGTAGTGTTGTAGCGGATACCATTGGAACTTGATTATCAGTTGTTTCCTCTCTCTTGATTGCTAGTTCTTCTTGTTATTTTTCATACTCTTCTCGAGTCTATTGAGTGTTTACTTCTTGTGATGTTGAAGGCAATATATTTTTCCTCCACTTAGATTGATGATGGGAAGTATGTTTCTAGTCTGATGTCTTTCGTGGATTGTATCTCAGTCCAGCTTTATCATTTGTAGACTTAGTTTGTAGATGAATAGGTTCAATAATACCTTCTTGATTTTAGCCCAGAGGACCAATACCTAAATATCCCATGCGTTGAATCATCTTATATCCTGGACCATATTGTGTCGGGGAAATCTCACAATGTCTTAATTTTTTGTTTTCACTATCTTCTTTGAAAAGCCATTTGAGAACAACACCCTCTTCTATTTCATTTGCAAGGGAAGTAGAGGATTGTACAAAGAGACCATCATATATGACATTTGGAGTGGAAGTCTGTGGCTTCATAACCTCTGATGGTTTTCCTGACTGTCTTGGTGATGGAGGAAGAGAGATTAGTGAAAGTACTGGTTCTATCTTGTATCCATCCATGCCAGTATTTGTTATTTTCAATTTCTTTTCTAAGTCCTTCATCAAGGTTTATGAACTTTCAGCTGTAGAGGCTACTCTATTATGAGGCACAAAGGTATCAACACTCTTTGTCAATGCATTACAGAGGGAGTTTGTATCAGAAGGAATATTGACTTCAACTCGGTTATAAGGAAATTTTAAGCACTGATGATATGTAGATGGAACTGCCTTCATTTCGTGAATCCATGGCCTGCCCAGTAAGATGTTGTATGACAAAGGAAGATCAAGCACCTAGAAAATAACATCTCTTTCTACAAGTCCTACTCTGATTGGTAATAGTACCAGACCTTTAGAGGTTCTTTCTTCTTCATCATAATCTTTGATTGTTATTTTCTTAGCTAGATCAATGACATTTTCAGAAAAGCCTAGCTGTGTAAGTAGATTATAAGTACAAATATTCAACCCAACACCTCCATCTATCAAAACACGTTTAACTTGGTGTTTATGGATCATGGCTTTAATGTGCAATGGTTGGTTATGTGGGTGATTCAGTGAGTTGTCATCTTCTTCAGAGAAAGTGAGATAATGAGGCAAATTCAGGTGACCCACCATAGATTGAAACTGATCGATATCTAAATCTTTTGGGGCATTAGTAGTGAGAAACACTTTGTTCAAGATCTCTTTATGAGTAGAAGAGATTTTGAGCAATTCAAAGATGGAGATTTGAGCATTCGTTCTTTTCAATTGTTCGACAATGCTATAACCAGGAGAGAATGATGATGCTAGCTATTTGGATTTAGCCATTCTTGTATCTGTTTGTCTGTTCAAAGAAGTTGGTAGGTTTGATGTTGTTTGAGTAGGAGTTGAAGAACTAGCTCCTTGGGGAGTGACTTTCTTTTGAGCGCGGGTCACAATATTTGTATTTTGTGATTCATTTTGTTTATCTTTGATTATGATCACATTGTAATATTCAGGTTGGGAAGAATCAATCATGTTGATCACATTGTCATTGCTGGTATAGATGTAATTGACTTTGGCACCTCCTTTTGACTTTGAAGAATCACCTTGTTCATAAATAGGTAAGGGATCTTTAAAAGCTTTGTGATCAACATTAGTTGTGTGATTTCCAACAACAATTTTGCCAACGTCAATAAGATCTTGAATCTCATGCTTGAGCTTCATGCAGTTGTTTATGTTATGAGCTTTGTTTCGATGGCATTCGCAGTATTCATTCTCTCTCCACCATTTTGGTTTGACTTCGGGATCATATGGCCTAGAATTATTTGGTAAGGTTATCAGATCATTTGCCAATAAAGTTTTGAAAGTGGATTGGTATGATTCTTCCAGAGGAGTGAAGTCACGTTTAGGTTTCGAAAGCCAAGGTTTCTCTTTAAACCACTCTTTTACTTTTTTTGGAGGATTTTCTATTGCAGCTTCAGTAGCTTTGAGTGCTTGTGTGCCACTAGCCAGATTAAATATCATGGATTTTGATTTTGCTTTAACAATGTCTACCACTTCATCATTAACAATGTTTCTATTGTTGTTTTTGCCATATTTAAAAGTATTTGTTCTTTTCTTTGGAACTAGAACCTTGTTGTGTTTCTTTCCAAAGTGAGATATCTCCTTTCTTTATAAGCACATCTTCCATTCTGAGGGCACTGTCTACCATTTTGTTGAATGAAGGGTATACTTGCATTTGGATACTGTATTTCAATTCAGGGATTGAGTTGTTGATGAAGATATCCATCTTCTCAGAATCTGGAATAGGTCGTGAATATCAAGAGAACATCTTTCTCCAACATTGGAGAAAAGTGAGAAAGGGTTCTCTTGTTTTTTGTTTGGTATTGCAAAATCTATCATAGTGACTAGGTGACAAATGTTATAGGAGTATTATTGTAGAAAAAATTGGATTAATTATTCAAATGTTTTTATTCCCATAGGTAGGCTAGAGAACCATTCCATAGCTTGCCCGCCTAAACTTCTTTGGAAAAGGCGCATGAGATATGCTTGTTCATGCATGAACTCCATACATAAAGCATAGAATTCTCTGACATGGTCTTGAGGATCTGAGTTGCCATCATCTTTGTCAAATTTTGAAATCTCCACTCGTGAAGGAAATGAAGGCATGCAAAGGTTTTTATCAAATGTAAATGGGTATATTGTGTCCAGAGAATATTGTTTTGATGCTTTATCCTTGTTTTTCAGTTCCGTGATCTCAGTCTGTAACGCTTGTATTTGTTTTTTTACCATTTCTAAGGGTGTCTCTTCCTCTTTAGTGATGAGGACCTCAACGTTATAACCAGTAGGAAGTTTAGAGCCTTGTTTTGCTTGTTCTAGAAGATAGTCTTCTTTTTCTCTAGCCATGATAACCTTCATCATTTTTTGGAAATATTTGTCCTTTTGAAATTTATGAATATCAGTTTCGGTAGGTTCAGAGGCTTCAAATTTGTCTGATGAGGAATCAATGTCAGTAGCCTAGATATTGAGATCGTCATAAGCATTGTGCTTAACAGCTTGTCTTTCTTGTTTTGTTCTAGATATGGTGGGAGACAAGGGTTGATCATAAATTGGTATATATGATGATGAAGGTTTATTTTTGACATGGTCCTCTACATAAAATGGATTATCTTGATATGAAAAGGATGGTCCTTTTCCTTTGTCAGCTTTCTTACGCGAACTTCTGGTTGGAGTAGGCATTTTTATCGACTGATGTGACCTAGAGCTGTTTGTGATGTAGAAGTCAAGATCAAATTTGGAGCTAGTTGTTTCTTTAACGTATTGATTGAGAGAAGCAACTAAGATTTAGTTTGGTTTTAGGAAAGGTCTATCCCGTGTAAGACATTTATCTAAGTTACCTAGTTTGATTTGAGAGAAGGGATTAAGACTCAGTCTGGTTTCAGGAATGTTTTCTAAGTAACTTAAGTTTGATAAATGGTTGATTGAACTAGCTAAAAAATGATTGACAAAATCGTGCAACACAATGACAGAAGTACACTGTTTAGATTTGTTTATGCTCAGGATGATAATAACCAGTTTTATGCTCATTGTAGATTGTTTTTAGGCAATTTTGACTGTTCTAGACTGAGAAAATCAGAGATTCGTACGACAGGGTTTACAAGACTAGATGACAGTTTAATAGCTTCAGGACGATGAAAATAGTATTTCGTATGAGTTGCTGCCTAGGTTTGTATGACAGGTGGGTATACCTCAGATGACAAACTGATGAATGTGATGTTTTTTCGTACAACATAGGACCAGGCCTCAGACGATACTTCCCTAAGCAGGATGATAGTTTATTAGATCTCGTACGACATAGAATAGAGGCTTAGACGACAAACTGTAAGACTTGATGAAATTTCGTACAAAAATAGGTATTTAGCAGGACGATAAATCAAAAGACTCGTACGATAGTTTATTAGATAGAGACAAAATTTTGACAGATAGAGTTTTCAATGACTGATGACAACTAGTTTTGAGATGGACTAAGTTTTTGATAGCTGATGTAGACTAGTTTGTGACATGGACGAAGTTTTGATGACTGAGGTAGACTAGTTTTTAATACGGACAGAGTTTTGACCACTGAGTTGTTTTTTTTTTCTCCATTTTTGGTATTCCAGTTTCAATTTCAGTGATGAAAACACAGTAAACAGGCAATATGTATAATGACTTCAATCACAACATGCTAAGCCTATGGAAATTGGTGAGAGAAGAAAACCTTAGCTCGCAGACTCAGGTACACACCCAATAGCTAATCAGAATACGACCGCTGAGTCTCACGCAATGGATTCTCAACGCTGTATTAGCTGACTCCAAATGCTAATGTGGGCATGAAATGGCAAGTATCTTGGGAGAGTTACTATCTCTCTCGCACAAAGATTATCCCCCCTTTTAGAGGTGAACTAGGTAGCCTCTATCTTATAGTTCTTAGTCAGGAATTCCATTTGAAATTACCCCTTGAAGTCACGCAAGCATGATTTAGGCCTATAGCCTGACAAGGTACCGAAACAAGTTGTAGTCACGTAAACATGATTGAGACCGCAAGGCCCTTCAAAATGCTTGATATGAGAGATCTCAAAGATAAAAATTGAATAATCTCATCCTCTGAGACTTTAATCAACCAGAGGCCTATTTATTATAGTGAGTTAGAATGCCCAGGGTTGTACTCACTTGGGTCGTTCTCACAGGGTGATTACTTTTTTCCCACTGTGACAGGCCCGCTAAAGGTACACAAATCTCCAACTTAGAAAAAGCCTCAAGGGTCTGGATTTCGGATTGTCTATGCAGATAATAGCATACTCTCCTACCTCTCTCAATTTTTTTAAAACATGAAAGACATATTTGTTCATTAACCAGATGGCAATTTAGGTGTTTAAAAATGAATTTAAAGAATACACTATGTTTACTTGAATCTCCTCAGGCAACCTGCAAAGATAATGAATCAGTAGTCATATTGTCTTTGTTTGACAAGCATATTCTTCGACAAGCGTTCTGCAAAAAAATGATTAGGTTGTGAAAATTCCTTAGACAAACGAACAACAAGCTAGGGTTAGCGTTAGTATGATCAAAATTAAATAAAGAACCTGAAGAATGAAGTCGGGTTTAGGGTTTAGGGTTTAGGGTCTTCTTTTAACCCAAAAATACAGAATACCGTATGACAATTCTCATCGAGTCGTACGATAATTCATACAAGATTGTATGATACTTGCAGTTTGTTGTTTGGCCATGTGGGAAATCTTGTATGATATATCACAGTAACTGTACAGACACAAATCCGAAAAAAAAAAAATCTGAAAAATAATAAAAAGTTAGTCTTTGAGGCCAAAAAGATGTAATCTTCTGCCCCACGGTGGGCGCCAGAAATGTGTGTGTGAAAAGTGGAATAAGTATCTGCAAGCTGTAAGACACAACACTTCAATTAAGTCATTACATGTATGGTTAGACAGATATACAGATGAATAATAAAACCATCACAAATCGACCAATTGCCTTCTAAAAGATGTGAGTATAGACTTGCTCTCAGATTTGTATAAGCAATACCAGTGACTAGACTACACCAAGTCGAAGGATTTAATCTATATGAGCATGATATTAAGCTAAATGGATGCAAGATTATGCTAGATGGATGAATAGTAAGCTATATGAATTCAAGAAATCATAATTGAACTAAATATGCAAAAAGACAAAACTAAGATGCAATAATCTCAAAAAGCAAGCATAATATCTTTAATGACTCCAGAGAAAAAACTGTATAATAACAATAAATCTCCAAGGTATTTTGAATGAGAGATGAAGACTGAATTTATAGAGAATCACAAGAGAGACCAACGATCAAGATCAATTAGCAATGAGCGGTTGAGATTATTCAAGAAAAAACACAATTTAGGATAATTGAAATAATTGAGAGATCAGATTGAGTTAACCTTGAGATAGATATCAATTATAGTTTGATTGAAATGCATTCAGATCATAAGTTTGAGTTTGCATTGGAGATAAAATTCAATTAATTCCATGCAATTGTGATAAAAATAGGTGATTCTATGCAATTTCTTTGATTTATTCAAGAAAGGAGTCTTTTCAATGCAACTGAATTTATTTTCTCAAAAGCTTTTTTCTTCCAATTTTAGAAAATGATTAATAATTCAATAAATTGTTTTTCTGATTTCAAGTTATCTCAATTTAGAAAAATAAATAATATCTCAAGTTTGATTTCTCTCTCAATTCAATTCAATTCTTTTATTTTTAATTTAACTCTTGCTTTGCATATCGATTCCTCTTTTGTAATAAATTAATTCCTTTTTTATGATTAAATGGCAAATTTATTAATTAATTAAATATGCTAGGATATTTAATAAATTAAATAGGATAATTGATCAAAATAATTTACTTGGAATGATTTAATTAATTAAATAAATCTTTAATTAATATAGAATAATTCACTTGCCATGTGACATTTAATGATTGAAGAATTAATTAATTGTGTGCTTAAAGTTGATTTAATTGCCTTTGGTTAGGACCTTGGTGATGTTGCCGAGATTAGGGGCCCATGGTTTAGGTGACCAATTTTAGGGTATTACACATTCTAACTAGACTCATCTCCTTTTGAATACTTTCTTTAACCGATTAAGGTAATAGGCCACCTTCTCCTTGTTGGCCTTAGAATGACTTATTTTGATTAGGATCCTATAGACTTCTTCCTATACTCCTTGATAGATTTTCCTACTTGCTTCAAAATTTGCATCTTCTTTGCAAATCAAGCTCATAATCCATGGGGATGAATTGCCTCTTCAACTTGTCCACCATTCAATCCTAGATTTTTTTTCTTGTCTTTTCCTTTTTGAACACTTCTGAATGTTGAGAGGGAGGTGAATCATCATATATTAAAACTTAACCAAATTAACCATTGATTTACCATTCATAATATGTGCAGAAGTAAAGAATAGAAACATGAGAAATCACACATGAAGACCATAATTTTTATGTGAAAAACTTAATGTGGAAAAAATCGTGCAATGAGAACTATCTCACTATATGAAAATAGGTTACAATGTTTTAGGCTCAAGGCCAAGAAAGCTCACTACTCCCGATTTTGGATTGCAAGGCTGAGGTGCACAACCTCAGAGCAAGATATAGGAGACTTGAAGACACTAAAGATCACTTCTTGAGGGCATGATACAAATATTTTGAATATAATGAATCAAGATGATTGAACTACGGAGAAGTGCATCCTCTGATATGCTGATTATAGTTCACTATTGTTACACATTTGAAATTGCTTTCATCCATGCTTAACTGCACCTATGAATCTCTACACTCACAAGCTACACTATACACCAGTTCACATCTTACTTCTAAAACTCATTACTATCCTCTAAAAGTATTTCGTTTTTATATACCATTTGCAATTGAAGAAACATCAATTAGGTCAACCTAATTACATGTAACATGTAGAACATAAATAGTTGGCCCAAAAACAATCTCTAAAGCAATGTAGAAGGTAGAAATGTGTGACATCATACCATATCATACCATATTGATTCACCTTCCCATCCATTCCAAATCAACATCCAATGATCTACAAGAAATAAGTAGTTTTAAGGTGTATTTATAATTAAAGAAAATCCCCGACTTCCACGATGTTGATTTATAATGTAGATTTGGTTGTGTGGTAGTTTTCAGATTTACTCGTATGGTGTGTATATTGTCCATTTGGATTAGAATCCTCACACTATCAAAGTTGTTGCTGAACCACTTTTGAAAGAAGAATATTGTATGGTGTGTAGATTGATGTGGCATTAATGTTACATATGGCCAATGTATGCTCTATTATGATCCATGGCAGCCAACTTAGGTTTGATAGGCATTATATTTGGTTGGAGTATAAATCCATTGATAGATCATTGAAAGGATGAGATGAGATATGTTTGTTTTTTTAATAATGTTTACAACCTATATGTTGTAATTTCATATATTTACCATCATTTTAAATACCAAATTTTATTTTTCTAAAATTTGAATTTGTTAGTCTCCCATTATGTCATTACGTATATGATTTTAAATAGATCGAGAGGGTAAAAATTTCATTTAGTACGGATCCTTTATATCACTACTATATTTGACTCCAATTTTGACAAATGTTTGGTGACATAGTGACAAAATATTGTCAATTTACCGATGAAATCTTGGTTTGAATTTCGTCACTGGAACTTCATCACTGTAACGACGTTTTCTTTTCTTGTTGAAACGATGACAAAAAATCATCAGTTGACAGAAAGGGAAATGTTTTTGGTGTTCGTCACAAATTTTTGTCCATCTATTGACAAAAAAACAACCATAGAACATTGCAAAACACCCGTTTGAAATCGTCAGAAATACACCCAATTATCGTCTATTTTCCAACGAGGTGGAGCAAAATTTCATTCTCATTTTGATGAAATCAACGTCCTATGTACAACAACCTCGTCAGAAATGTTTTTGGTTCGTCGACCTCTATACATCGAAGGTTTGATGACAATAAATGATCAGAATGACTTTTAGAATCATTGTACCCCTTTCAAGTTATCTCGACAGTATTAGCATGGCTAATGAGTTGTTGTTCGAGATAGCTATTATGATTTTGTGTTTTCATAATTGAGTTGTGTTGTTGAGATAAGTATTTCAATAGAAGTATCCTTTTGGTGATCGATATAGATATGCTAAAAAGCTCATCTTTGAGGAAGTTTGTTTATCGGTTTAAGATATGTCGATATCTATTTTTGTCGAAATTGCGACGAAACACAACAGTTTCTAAAAAAAAAATTGATCAAAAATTATTCTAGACTCAGTGGAAGCATATCAAGATAATTTATTGATGGTTAGTTTTCGACTTGACAAGATTTATCGGGATAGCTTAGCTGATGGCCAGGTGATCAGAATAGTTTCTACTGTCGATTTAAAGTTTTTGTACTATTCCGATACTATAAATTTGGTCGATGAGTCTTGTTCGATATAGCTATGCCAATAGTGTTCTGAGGTGCATTTTCAGAATAAGTATATACTGTCAATTTATCCTTTTTGTGCAATTATGATAGTGTTGAGGATTTTGATGGGATTGCATTTCGGGATACCAATGCCAATAGAGGAGAATTGACAGTATGTCATCAAAATGACTTATACTATCATTTTAGAAGGTTTTTGTTATGCTGATAGTGTTATAGTACATTTCTACATGATGGAAGCTACATGAAACATCATTAATTTGTAGTAATAGGACAATGTAATGGAAGAAACAACAACTTAGTACTCAACAATTAAGAATCAAAAGTAGAGAGTCAAAAGTATTAGAGCATTTATATGCATATCAAGATAACATGAATAATGAACATTGATATCACTAATACATAAAGTTGTAGAACCATATGACAGTTGGTCATCCTGTTACCAAAACTTCATTTCTTTATACTTCCTCCTTTTGAAATTGGGCTCTAATGAATGGAAAGACATTTATCAACATGCCCTATTATATATAAGACTATTTGAAATGAAATAACATTATATCCTAAAGTACTGCTGTCACAAATATCTGAAACATGAAGGAAAATGATAAATTTGATTAGTTTTCATTATCAAATCTCCTTACAAACCTCCACACCTACCATCTCTTAATGGAATCATGTTAAATATACCTTCATAGACTATCCCCATACCCAATCATATAACATTAAGCATTCATTCATCCATTAATAACATATAACATTCATTCATTCATTCATCCATTAATAACATATAAAATTCATTCATTAACATATAACATTCATTCTTTCAGTTTTTACATATTATCAAAAATATGGTTGTCAAAAATATCAATTTTTAACATTCATTAACATATTATAAAAAATATGGTTGTCATAATATGATTACAATCTCTCTTTTTTTGTAACTAAATAAAGAAGTGGGGTATTGTTTTCTAAATCATCTATCCCCCCTTCATTTGTTCTGCCTCTTCTCGTGATCTTACTGTATGCTCGGTCGTGTACTCATGATGTGGAGGCCACTACAAGGGGGGGTCTGCTGCAATAACAAAGAAATGTTAAATTGATATGTTTTATTATTACTGTTACAAGTATTTCATTAATTAAAATAATATTAGAGTGGTTCTCTTTACCTGATGGGGCCACATCATGTTCCTGATCTTGTCTTATAGCTTCATGCTCAACATGCTGAACACCCTCTAAATCCTCTGGAGTTGAAAAATGAAAGGTTATATTAATTAATACACCAATTGTAATTAAATATATATGTTTAAAAAAACATTAGGGTGGTTCTCTTTACTTGTTGGGCCCACATCATGTTCCTGATCTTGTCTTATAGCCTCATGCTCAACATGTTGAACACCCTTTAAATCCTTTGGAGTTGAAACATGAAAGGTTACATTAATTAAAACACCAATTTCAATTAAATATATATGTTAAAAAGAACATTAGAGTGATCCTTGTGGGGGAGTGTTGCAAGATCACAATGGCAATCTTATTTCAGTGATGGCACTCCCCTTGGGAATTTAGACTAACCACCTTGTTGAAGCCATAAGAGCATGCCAAGGACTCAATTTAGCTAGAACACATAACTACAAGCTTGTGTGGGTGGAGGGTGATTCCAAAAATATTATTAACTATCTTAAAGGTATATTGAAGCAATCTTGGAATGTCGAAGTCTGGATTAATAAGGCTAGTTCAATTATTAACTCTTTTGATCAATGCTTCATATCCGATGTTTTTTAGGGAGTCCAACTACTTAGCTAATAAGGGAGTGAGAAGTACTTGCCAAATCAGCTAGACTAATGAGGATAAATTGGACACTGAACTCTATATACCTTCTCTTCATGACAGAAGTCGAGACAACTAATTTTATGAGTACTTTTGCCATCATAACTAGATATGTATCTAGAAAGATCGACCCCTTCCCGTATATGACATGTGTTTATAGTGGTCAGTGCCATTATTGTAGAATTAATCTGCATACTTTGTTGGTCAATATTGGCTTCATTTGGGATTTATTTCTCAGTCTGAAAGTCATGAGTTTCTTCAATCATAGAGTGAAGAGAAGAATGGGTGGGGCTAGGAAGAGAATTGAACCTTCAAGTTGTGTGCAACTCAAGAAGGATAAGAAAATATGGACGCTCCTGGATAAAGGGAGTATCATTCCATATATTCAGAGGTTACAGGGGAGAAATAATGATGTGATGACCTATTTTGAGAAGCATTGGAAAGATGGCACTGTCACTCTGCATGGACACAAGGTGCTAATTGATGAGAGTTTGATTGCACAGGTCACTAGCCTCTCAGTTGATGGGATGAAATATTATAGGGACAGAAACTATACAAAGATGGCAGTGCAAAAATTCCCTAAAAATGAATAGGAGAGAGCCAAGATGGTGAAGAAAATGACGAGCTACTATGACATCTCTGTCATCAAGGAATTTCGAGGGAAACTCCTCAAGGTAATTATGGAATATTTCACTCTTGATGGTTAGTTCACTAGGGTTTATGGTCATCATTTTGTGATTTTGAATTACTTTCATCATGGTGTCCCTTCCTTTTTATCTGATGTCTTCCTTAAGGGATAATTTTAGGGACCATAAAAAGAACCCTGTTAAGTTCCCTATCCTCCATGAAGGGCTTTTGGTGCTTATTGACTCCCATTTTCATGTCCTCCCTGCCCCATCTGATTATATCCCTACTTCTTCTAAGGATGACACTAGTAGTGGGGAGTTGGGAGGTGAGGAGTCCAACTCAAACATTGAGATGGATTCTCCTCCCCCTCATAAAAAAGCCAAATCTAAGATTTCCCTAAAGGCTAAATCTTCTTTGGGTAAGGGTAAGAATGTGCGGAAGAAATTGGTTGTTTCTTCCTCTTCCACTTTGACTGGAAAGGATTCCCCTATGTCTAGTGGTAATAAGTATAATTATGAGGGCTTCGCATGAAGCCTGACAGCTAGAACCTTGAGAAGTCCCCTTCGCCGCCCCCTTTGCTGCTTACACAGAATACCACCAAGGACCTTCATGCGAAGAGTGTAGAGCTGAGTGATAAGAGGGATGGCTATGACAATATTTCAGGAATGGCCAGGGACCACATCATTGATACTTTCAGTATGTTTATGTGGCTCTTTCATGAGATTAAAGAGGTCAAACTACACCAAAGGGTTTTGGGTAGCAAGGTGGAAGCTATTCCCGTGGTCACTGCTCAGGAAAATCAGAAAGATAATGGGCAATGGATGGAAGAGGAAAAGAAATTAGTGGTGAAATGCATCAACAGAGTTGTTGAGGACATTGAACAGATGCAAAAAAGATTTGAGGATAGGCTCATCCATGTGAAAGAAAACTATAAGAAAATTCAAGCCTCTCATGACAATTATGGCCAATAGTCACAAGATTGTCAAATAGATTGTGAAAGCCATGAATGCCATGGTGAATTATTTTGACAAAGTGAAATAGGAGAAAGTTATGATCAATATTAGTGATAATAATGAGAAGAGTCAGGTTGATCAAGGCCCTTATAAGCGGACCCAGGACAACATGAAGAAAAAATCTGCGACTTAGAGCATGGATTACAAAGAGATGAGAATAGCTGCTGACAAGGTGAGCCTACTAGAGGCTGAGGTCACTAAGACCCTTAAGAGCCTCATGTAATTGTGTTGTATTTTCTATGTTTTGTGTTTTGATTCTTTAGCGTCTTTTGTCTGCTCATTTGGGCGTTTGCTGGTTTCTTGGCTGCTCTATGTATTGTCCTATCTTTTGCATCCTATTTTGTTTTGGACCTTCTAATGCTTTGATTCTAAGCCTTTTAGAATATTCTATGTAAAGGGTTTCAAGGCCCCTTCAAAACCTATTTTTCACCTTAATCCAAAACATTACAGTGATCCTCTTTACCTAATGGGGCCACATCATGTTCCTAATCTTGTCTAACTTATTCATGATCAACATGTTGATCATGCTCTACAAGCTCTAAAGTTGAAACACGAAAGATTACATTAATTAATACACCAATTACAAATAAAGATGTTTAATTGTATTAATCCATACTACATTTTGTATAACACATGAATCATCCAGTACCAGGATGCACACCATGATCTTCATCTATGGGTTGTGCTCCACCCTCACCAAGCTACATTCCAATGTCATGTGCACTATTTTCATTGCTTGCCTATTTAAAACAAATAGGCACATAATTACTTTATGATGGAAATTCATATTGAATAGATTGCACAACTATTCAATTTTAATTAACTTCATTAAGTTTATTTACCTATGTGTTGGATATAGTGGAAGCTTCTATTTTCCTAGTCAAGACTCTTAGGCATCTAGCCATGGCTCCATAGCCTTGCCAAAAGACAATCTTCAGATCCTCTTCTATGGGCACTCTATTGAATTCAGAGCCCTACATTTTTGTATAAGATCATGAATTTTGCTTCTATGGTGTGATAAAACCAAAATTGTTTACAATTTATTATTTGGATACAATATTTCATTTATTGATACTTGCAATTCGTGTGACAAGTTTCATATAACCACCAGAGCCAAGTTTGTGTTGCTTGTGTTTTTCTAGTCTTTTCTTTGTTGCCTTCAATGCATTGGGAAGCCTATGAAAAGTTTTAAATAAGTTAGATTATGTAAAAAGAAAGAGAAATCAGTATATAATTACATTTTTGATAGTATCACATACATTCCTTGGCCTGGTGGTGTCTTTCTTTTTTTTTCTATTCAGCCTTCTCCTTTCCATTAGACACCAGGTCCTTCCACTCCCTCTCCAAAATCATGGGGGGACATGTAATTTTTGTTCTTCTCTAAATGTGACCTATATTGGTCCCTCACATACTTTAGATAGGTACCAACTTTCTTAAGGACCTTGGTTCAGTTGAATGCGTTATTACCGAACAACACAACTAAACGGTTAATGAGCTCATCTTTTAAATCTTGATTTTGGGTATTCCATCATGTACGTATGGAGGGCCCGAAGATCTCCAATGTAATATCATTTAGATATTTATAAAAAACATCATTTCCTGCAAAAAGATCATGGGATCATTAGTCTAAAAAGAGTGATAAATAAGTAAATTTCAATTGGATTATATATAATAATAATAAAAACATTTTAAAGTACCTAGGACCTTCTCTATCTTTATGGGGACAAAATTGTCGGTCACCACAAATGTGACCGGCAATGTTCCTGTACTAGTAATGTGGGAAGATCCATGAAATGCTACTAAAACATCAACAATACTAGTGGCCTCTACATCCCTAGGTACATGTCCTGATGCTTGTTCTGACATTTGTTCACTGTCAGAGGGTGTAGTACGTGATGCCTGCATGCTATGTGTTGCTAACATTTCAATCGACAATATAGGCATAGATGATGGGGTTGGATGATGTGATGTATGCACAAGAAGATCATGATCGACACTTGAACCAACCCCTACTCCCTGGGTAGCACTTGTAGTACCCTAATCATGACCAACAACATCACGAGGATGCAAAAAATCCTGTAAAAATAACTCATATTTTAGCTCATGACATAAAAGAGTACAAATATAAAACCATGAATGAACTTGTGTTATAATTAAATATCTCATGACAGCTTACTTGTAAGTTTCGTGCTCTCTCAAGCAATATTTTAACCCTATTTATTATCTCATCTGTTTGAGGCACTATGAATAACAACTGAAGGATTTCTTCATTGCATTTTTTTTGGGTCTTCCTTATCATATCTAGAGGGTTTGCAGAATATGCGATGTCATCATCACATAATAGTGACTACACCTCCCTATGGATGCTCTTCTCTACTGATGGTGCCTTTCCCCAATCATCCAATTGTGAAAAGAATATTAAAAACATTATCAAAATTAACCCAATAAACTTACAAAAAAAACATAATAATATAATTTTTTTCTTGTATCTAATTTTTATAATTACAATGAGGTAAACCTGTCGGGTAGAAGTGCCTAAAGATGCATCATGATCTATGCTCTGGGCCAAAGCCTTCCCACTATGATCAATGTCCCGCTGTGACAAAAATTAAATATAAAAAAAAATTACCGAAATGAAAACAATAGACTTACAAAAAACAACATAATAATAAAATGGTATATTAAAGTCATTAATTTGAGGTTGGGTAAAATGGTATATAGTACGTACTACCCCCATAGTAACTTTGTTTGTATCTATGCGATTCAAATTGCAATCGATTAGAAACTCTTCCCCTATAGTTATTTATTTTATCGCACATATGAATACACAGTTTCCCTCGTGCACCTCGAACATGCAATTGGGTTTCTTATTTTTTGACCCAGGTCGTGCACTTTTTATAAACCCTACAATATTCCCTGATGCTTTTGGCCTTCCATCAATGTACATAGCCACTCCTTTATTTTAATCCTTATCTTTTAGTTGTATATAATTTGCTGACAGTGCATACCTACGCATACTTTGTGTATATCGAACCAACTACATCCAATCTTTGTAACTGCAATAGCATCTGACATACTCCATCAATTCAGTAACTTTGCCGTAACAAACCTTTATGCCATCCATACAAAATAGGTCCAAACCATGAAATGACAATGGTGATATGCGATATATCCTCTCATTGACACAAAAATTAGTATTTATTGGAGGAAGTTCCTTGGGTACCCATTATTTCCATAGATGTTTGTACCTCAAGGGCACCTCGATGTTGCCTATGCTCTCATCATCATAAGAACATGACCCCCCTTAAGAAAGAAAAAATTCCATGCGTTTACAAAATTTTCTTCTAATCTTTTGAACTCTAGTTGATCTCCCTCTTTTAGACCTACTACATGTCTCGCTTTCCTCTTCCCTTCCTAAATTTCCCTTGCTCGAGGAAGACAGATATGACAAATACCTATTTGGTGTTACCTGATCAAATGAGTAAAGGCAAGCAAATACTCAACACTTTCTCTTTTGAAAAGAGAATAATATTAGGGGGGTTTATGGTGAAGGAGAACCAAGATCCCTTTGATGCCATTCCATGAGAAAATAAGGTCATTCCATGTATTGGATCAAATTTGTAAGGCCATTGTGCCATTTTTTGTCATGTCTAGGCCAATTAGGTCCCGAATAGGTCAACACTGGTGAATGCTTCCATAGGTGGCCAAAAGTGATGAAATTGATGTAGTTTATGGTTTTATGTGATATTTAGCATGTTTGAGGAGTCCTAGGTTGATAGGAGATCATTTGGTTGAAAATTACAAAAGTTGTCAAAATTGCTCAAAAGTTGAAAAATGAGCAACTTTGCAATTTTGGTGCACAAAGTAGCATTTTGTTTCCCAAACAACCAAATATTTAGAAATTTGGTTAAAATAGTTGGTGAGGGTCTGTAATGACTATATAAATCCTCTTTGGGTCGAAGGTGTAAGTTGGTTTGTCTCTAATTGTTGCCCCAAACTACTGCTCAGTCTAATCCACAAAATGTTAATCCATTATTTCAAATATACTACTATTATTTCTAGTATACTATTATTATTTCTAATATACTATTATCATTATTTCTAATATACAAATGTGTATTCAATGCCATCCCATGCGGAAGGATAGTGCACATAGTCTGGTAGATGTGAAGAATGATGTTTCGTGTGTTAATGCATTTAAAGCCTTGGGTTTGTTTGCAGCAGTCACTTTTGTTTTCTTGCTCAAAGATGCAAGTGCAGGGTGGTTTTGGTTAGTGTAGAATGGAAGTGAATTTCACATTCTTGACTGAAAAGAAATTGGTGCCATTTTTGGGCAAGATATCAGATAGGAGGATGAAAGGTCTTTTCCTTTTCAAAGACCAACATCTATATGAAGCATTTAAAATGCTGCTTGGGGAAGATTTCATCCATGTGAGTCATCGATATCAGACTAACATGGAAGTGTACTCTTTGATTGCTTCTTGGGAGTTGCAATTTGAGAAAGAGGTGGAGAAGGTGAAGAGGGCTCTGAGAGCTTTGATTGATTTAGACTACTTGTTGATTTTGGACGATATCTGTGAACGAACAATTTTGAGTGTGGGCATTAGGACCTCTATAGGCCAAGATGTACTAGGTGCGCCATTACCTTTTATCTGATGGTAGGAGGATGGCTTGAAGGCTCGTTGTAGGGACTTGTCTCGTCATGAGTGGGAAGCATTCAAAACCTTTGCTAATTTGATGAGGACAAAGGAGATTCTATGGGTTTTGCACGAGGTTGAGAGAATGGAGGTGGGTCAAGAGCTATGACCGAGGTAGAGGAGGGGACAAGAAATGAAGTCCCTCTCTAACTTCAACAATGATCTAGCGTACAAGCCACTTATGGGTTAATTGTTGTGCCAGGTTTGAATTGCAATTTTTTTGGTCTGGCTCCTACTTTGATAAAATGTTGTTTCATGTCTTTGGTGTCTGAGATAGTCCCCAACTCTGTAAATTCAAGCTGGTGTCATGGACACTAATTTTGTATTGTTGGGTATGTGGATATGGGGTTTTTTTTCTATGCCATGGGGGTTTATGCATCTGGCCTTAATAGACAGTTTTGTAGAAGTGTTTTTTGGGTGGTAGGGTTGACTGGTGGTTTTATGAAACCGCTTTTATTTTGTTCAAATGTACTCATTTTCTTATTAAATAATATAAATACCAATTATCGATAAAAAAAAAAGCATATGTTATACCAAAAAAATTACTTCTCCTACAATAGAAAGCTAATTAATAACAATATTGTAACAAATATGAGCTCAAAGATTCAAAACTTTGTCAAGATGGCAAGTTTGCTGAAAAGGAAGAAGGATGGGATATCTTCATTATGTGAGGATGAAATGTTGTTGTGCTTCAAGATCGAGTAGAGCAGTAGAGGTTTTTTTGATGTAGCTTAAACTTTTTGGATAATGTTTGTAGCTTTGTAATTATGACTAAAGCCCTACGTGTATTCGATAAATTATGGTTAGGCTTTGAAAGGTTTAACAATTGGTTTTAAGGACTTATTTGTGGAATGTTTTGAATGTAATTTTTAAATATGGGAAAAATCACTTACAGTCATTGTCCCCTGGTCAATTTTTCCTTTCTGAGTGCCCTCACCTCTCGCTCTGGCTTTCCTCCTACCAAATGGTTCCTAGTCTTCCTCCTCGACTCAATGGCCTTACAACACTTGTCCAGTGAAGTGTCGCAACTCTCCAATCAAGGGCTAGATGCAATGGTTCTCGGTGCAGTATGCTATGTCATGCTCCTACGTGTGCACAGTCAAAATTCAAAATATATAGTTTATATATATGCTATGTCAACATATAGTTTATATACAAAATATATATGCTATGTCAACATATAGTTTATTTTAAGTAATAATGGAGGGAACATCATAGCAAGAGGGAAATTTGAATTCTGCTAATGGAGGGAACATCACGGTTGGATCCTCTAGTTCTGCTATCTCTGCAGCTCAAGGACAACCGGTGGATGATGAGGATGGGAGACCAGATGGGGACCCACGGCATCAGGACCCTCCTCCTGACCGTAAAAATAATGAAGATTCTTCAAAATTAGGTCCCAAGATCGTTAACGCTGACTTGGAAAAGACAATAGAGGTGAAGGCTCTCAAACCCTGGAACCATCTTTTTGCAAACAAACCCACTGTTTAATCATCCTTCCCCTCTGTGGAGGACATTTCTGATAAAAAAATAGGCAAATTTGCTATTGCAATTCTAGATATGGTTTCTTGACCATAGTATATCTCTAATGGCCTTTTCTCTAGTGGGAAAATTTGTCAGACCACGATCCAATATCGAGGATGTTAGATCTTTTGTTAAGAGAAAATGGAGGCTGAAAGGTCAGGTTGATGTTTCTACCCTGTCAAGGGGTTTTTTTGTTTTTTCCTCCTCTTGTGGGGAAGATCTAGAAATGACCTTGAGCGGCGGACCATGGATGTTTGGTAAATCTTCGTTATCCCTAAAGAAATGGTCTCCAAATATGGAACTCAATGACTCATTCTTTGAATCTGCTCCGGTCTGGGTAAGACTGCCTGGTTTGCCACTTGAATTTTGGGTGGATGATGTTTTCTCAAGTATTGCTAACTCCTTTGGGGAGCTTGTTACTATAGATCCTATGACAGTAGCACAAAAGAGACTGGTGTATGCGAGGATTTGTGTCAATATCTCTCAGAATATGGATCTTCCCAGTTCTATTGAAATAAACTCCAAACTTGGGTTATGGGAACATACCATAGAGTTTGAGTCCCTCCCCTTTGTGTGCTTCTTCTATAAGAAAGTTGGACATTGGGCTAAGGCTTGCCCAAGTAACCCCCAAAATCCCAGAAGTCTAACAATCATTATAAACAGATATGGAAAGAGAAGACTAATATTAAGGAGGATAGTAGAGTGGAAGGAGGAAGTGGCATTCCTAGTAACCTAAAAGATATAATAGAACATGATAGGAAAGATAGTCCTCTCAAGGTAACCCTTTAGAAGGAAGATAAAAAGAGTGAAAATAGTGGATTTGAGATCAAAACAGTCAATGTATTTAAAGTTTTACAGACTCAAGAGGAAGAGAACGTAACCATCGAAGAAATTATTGACGAGGGTGAGATTGATGACATGAATGAATCCCAACATGAGGCCCTTCAAGTATCAGTAATGAAAAGTAATAAAGCTTGTACAAATGACTTTGAAGGACCTGAAGTTATGTCTGGAAAAAAGAATGAGTTCAGATCGCCTTAGGTTAACCTAAACTCTTTATTTCAGAATGCTGTAGTTGAAACACCTACCTCTTCTCAGAAAGGTGGAGAATCATGGAATAATAAGCAAGCTAATCACAAAGATGAAGATGATGAAGAGATAATAGGGGTGGGAAAAAAGAAAAATAAGAAGACAGGATGCTCTAATGGGGTTAAAACTGGGACCAGATCTAAGGTAGATATTGGTCTTTCCAAATCCCCGCAGGGTCATAAACCCATGAAGTGGCACAAGGACTAGGAGAGAAAACAAAACATAGCTGATGGAAGGCAGTGAACTATTCAGGAATCCTGCTCCCAGGTTTCCAAATGAAGGTAATCTCCTGGAACATTCGAGGCCTAAATGGTCTCCATAAACAAAATGTTTTACGAAATCTTATTAGAGATCATAAGCCGGATATCATCCTGGTTCAGGAAACCAAAATGAGTAAGGAAAAAGTTGAAAATTTAAAATTCTTTAAACAAGGAGGAGTTTGTGGTAGTAGCTCGAATGGGGCTTTAGGTGGGGTGGCTATATTCGGGAACAAGAAAACTATTTTTGGACATTTGATAGATGAAGATGGTTATATTTTATCTTTGAAAGTAAAAAGTATTACTGAAGGAAAGGAATGGGTGGTTACTAACATTTACGCCCCTAATTCCAAAGCTGCTAGGAGTAAATTTTGGGACAAAATCTAGCAGAAAAGAAGGTTTTTTTCTTAGGATAGTTGGCTATTGATGGGAGATTTCAATACCTCGTTGCAAGGAACTGACAAATTTGGAGGAACTCAAGCCCAACTGGATAGCAGGTCTGACCTGATGGACTTCATCAATGCTAATGCCTTGATTGATATTGATCTTACTGGAGCTTCCTACACTTGGTCTAATCAAAGGGATGGAGTAGACCTCATTAAGGTAAGGTTTGATAGATCCCTTATCACTCATGACTGGATCCTCACTCATAGATGTTATTTGTCTGTTATCAATAGAATTGGCTTAGATCATTATCCCATTTCTTTTGTTGCTAAGTTTGTTAAGAGCAAAAGTTGTTTTCTTTTCCAGTTTGAGAAAATGTGGATATCTCACCCATCTTTGGAAAAATCCATTGCCAGTTGGTGGAATATTAATGTGGATGGGTCTGCCATGTACAAAGTTGCTAAAAAACTTAGAAACATCAAAGATAACATCAAGATCTGGGATAAGAAGGTTTTTGGAGATATTTTTGATTCAAAAAAAAAAGTTGAAGGAGAAATTAGAACAGATCCAAAACTCTATTCAAAAAGATGGTTATAATAAGTATCCCAAGGCTAAGGAAGATGATATTCTATCCAAACTTCACAACACTATCCAGGGAGGAAATCTACTGGAGACAGAGATCTAGAGCTATTTGGTTGGAAGTTGGGGATAGAAACACTAAATTCTTTCACATGACCTCTATGAAACATAAATTTGCCAACAAAATATCTAGATTAATTGTCGATGACAAAATTCTTCTTAAAGATGATGACATTGGGGATGAATCAGTTAGGTTCTTCTCTGAGCTCCTCACTGGTAGTAGGGATATTGACATTGCTAAGCAACAAGACTTGGTTGACAACATTCCCAAGATTATTGAACCTCACCAAAATAAGACTCTATCTACTATCCCTACTTCTGATGAAATTAAAAAAGTTGTACTCTTTTCAAGGGGATAAGGCTCCGGGCCCAAATGGTTTTCCCATGTTCTTCTTTAAAGAATATTGGCATATTGTGGGGAAAGATATTGTCAATGTTGTTAAAGAATTCTTCAGATCTAGAAGAATTCTTAATGAAATCAATTCTACTTTTATTGCCCTAATTCCTAAGGTGGCTGGGGTGGACTCTATGGGAAAATTTAGGCCAATAAGTCTTTGTAATTCCTTTTATAAGATTATTTCTAAAGTTATGACTTCCAGACTTTTGGCTGTCCTCCCCTTTGTCATCTCTGAGGAGAAAAAAGGATTTGTCCCTGGTAGATAGATTTTGGATTCTATTATTCTTGTGCATGAGAACATCCATTCTCTTAACGTTGCTAATAAAGAAGGGTTTCTGATAAAAATGGACCTGGCAAAAGCCTATGATAGAGTGGAATGGCAGGTTCTTTTCAGAATTATGGAGGGCTTTGGATTTGATGAGAAGGTAATTAAAGTTATCAGAGAGCTGATTTCTACCCCAATTTTTTCTATCCTTATTAATGGGACTCCGTCTAGATTTTTTAAATCTTCTAGGGGACTCAGGCAAGGAGACCCTATTTCTCCTATTCTCTTTACAATCTTAGTGGAGAGTATGAGCAGACTGATTCAAAAAATGAAAGTGAATAAAAACATCAAAGGACTACAACCTTCCTCTGCTAATGTGTCTTGTACTCACCAACAGTTTGTTGATGACACAATTTTAATGGGATATTCATCTATTGGTGAGGTTGCTGCCTTCAAAGGTGCTCTTAGATCATATTCTTTGGTGACAGGTCAGAAAGTTAATTGGGAGAAGTCCACTATTTATTTCATAAATACCCCTATTATAAGGCAGTAGAGAATTGCTAACATCATTGGTTGTAAGGTGGAAATGCTCCCCTCCACTTATTTGGGTCTCCCTTTGGGTTTGGTTCCCCAAAAATCCTTCTGGAACTTGTTAATTGACAAACTAAACAAGAAATTGGTTGGATGGAAAGGATCTATGCTATCTCAAGCAGGAAAGCTTCAGCTTCTTCAAGCCACCCTTCATAATCTTCCTGTCTATGCTCTTAGCCTGTTTGGTATTCTGGCTAAATTTGTTGAAGCTTTAGAGAGGATTCAGAAAAGATTTCTTTGGTCAGGGGTAGAAGATAAAAAAGGATTGCCTTGGTTTCCTAGGACAAAGTGCGTAAGCCTAAGTGCAAGGGGGGTTTAGGTATTAAATTTCTTAAGACTTTTAACAAAGCTTTGCTTGCTAAACAGATATGGAGGGCTTATGGAATTAAGAAAGATTGGAATCAGGTGTGGTTTGATAAATATATTCATGACCAACCTCTTCATTCTCTTCTCTACTCTGAAGATGTCCCCGCTGGGTCTTTCATATGGAATAGTATAATCAAGTCCATAAAAGTTGCTAAAGCTGGAGCTGGATGGGTCCTTGGCAAGTGTGACAAAATCAGGTTTTGGGAGGATGTTTGGATTAAAGATGAACCTCTTTTTAATCAGGATTGTAGCCAATTCATTGATGAATGCAAAAGAAGGTATGGGTCTATGGTTTGTAATTACTGGAAGGAGAATAAATGGGTGAGGCTTGATGCTATTTATGTTGGGTTTTCACTGCTTCAGCAGGATCTGCTGTCCTTTTCTGTTAATAAAGACTTTGAGGATGTGTTTCTCTGGAAGAGTAATACCAGGGGTAACTTCACTGTTGCATCTACTTATAAAAAAACTATTACTCACAGGTCAGCAACCAAATATGGACTAAAATCTAGAATAGAGTCCTTATTCCTAAAGTTAACATGTTTTTTAGGCTTGCAGCTCACAACAAGATTCTTACCATTGATAACTTGGCTCGTAGAGGTTTCATGTTTCCTAACAGGTGTGAGCTATGTCAGAAAGAGGAAGAATTTGTGGATTATTTGTTTATCCATTGCTCCTTTACCTGGGAAATTTGGAGTAAATTTTGGGTGCAATGGAAAGTGGAATGGGTTATGCATAATAGTCTCAAGGAAGTCATTTGGCAATGGATATTTCCCACCAAATTTCCTCTCATCAAGACCCTCTGGTCCTTGATCCTTCCTATGACCTGTTGGTATATCTGGAAGGAGAGAAATAATAGAATTTTTAGGGAGGCTAGGTGTGCATCTCAGGTGGTTTTTGAAAAGATTTGCAAGGCAATTAAAGAAAATATAAACATTCCTCACAGAAACAACAAGCAATGGAGCTTTTTTAAAATGAATGATATTGAGAAAGGTATCCTCACTGAATGGAATTTGATTCACAAGATCTGCAAATCTGACATGAAGATTAGGAGAGAAAATGTTGTTTGGCGATTTCCTTGTCATGATTGGGTCAAGGTGAATTTTGATGGGGCAGCCAAAGGCAATCCTGGGAAGTTAGGAGGGGGAGGAGTCATCAGAAATACTCATGGTGTTTGTGTTGCTGCTATTGCCTCTCCCTTTGGAGTTCAAAACAATCATATTGCTGAAGCCCAGGCAATGCTAAAATGCCTCCAGCTTGCTCAGGGTTTTAAATTTAAAAAAATATGGCTGGAAGGGGACTCCCTCAATATTATTCAGGCTATCAAAGGCACAAGTTCTCCCTCTTGGAACACAATATCATTGAAAGTGCTAAAAAGTTATTAAATGACTATGATAGTGTTTTCATTTCCCATACTCTAAGGAAAGGTAATAAGGTTGCTGACCTATTAGCTAATGAGGGGGTTTATTTAGAGGAGGACACTAAATATATCAGAGAAGCCTATTGTAAGAAGGATGTCTGGGTGCAATTATTATTTGATCGTGTCCATGGTTCAAGTTAAGTCTATCATTACTTTTCTGAGTCTGGATATCAAAGACAAAGATTGGGGTTATGTGAAGTGTCAGTTGATGATCATATTATGGCATTGTGATTATGATCACTCATGTGATGGGGCTAATCATAATAAGTGTTGGTTCATCATGACTATTATTAAATACATCTTCAAACTCAAGTGAATCCAACATTTTGTTCAAGAGCCTGCGCTTAAGTCTTGGTTTTCAGTTTTTCTTGTGCTCTGCTGAAAGCCTTGACCTGCATTTCAACACGGGAGGAAATCTTAATCAGAATGAGCCCTCTAGATGTGATAATTGGAAAAACGAGCAGAAAGTTTGGCAGAGGCTACATAGACATGGTTTCACAAACTACATGGAAAAATTGCATGATAGTAAAAAGTCGGTGTCTCGAGGCTCTGCCAAGGCATGGAACAACAACAAAGTCACTTTGTTTGGGGAGACTTGGAAGCTCAATGAGGATTTGGTGGTGGAAGTTACGTGATTACAGAAGGAAGGCACCAAGTTTTACAGAGATCAAAAGTTTGTGGCGGCATCTATTAAAAATTTCCCTACAAGCGATGAAGAGAAGGTTCAGCTCGCTAAGAAGGACAATGTATCTTACTACCTCCCTCATCAGGTAAAGTCCTTCTAGAAGAAGATGTTAAGGGTTTTGATGGAATTCTTAACTGTTTATGGTAGGTTTACGAAGGTTTATAATTATCATTTTTCTATTCTAAACCATTTCCACCATGGGGTTAAGATCTCTTTGCCTTTCTATTTAGCTTCATCCCTAAATGAAAGCTTAGCCGACCATGCAAAAAAACCCAAATCCTATCCCATAGCTCACCAAGGTCTCATCTTGCTCATTTATGAGCATCTAAAGAAAAAAGCTAGGGTTAATAAGGAAGATCATTTGGTGGTAAATGCCCATATTTCAGATAGTCGTGATGGGTCTGAGTCTGATGATGATTCATCTAACGTTCCTCTTCATAAAAAAGGGAGGGTTGATGATGTTGATAAAGAGGACACGGATGTGGAAGCTGGTTCGGAGGAGGAACAGGGGAAGGTGACTGATGATGAAGCGGAGAATGAGAAGAAAGAGGCTGTAGGAGAAGAGGAGGAGGTGCAGAGAAACGTGTATGTTGAAAAGCCAGAGTCTAAACCTATTGTCTCGGATAGCAGGAATGTTGCACAAAATACCACGAAGGAAGTTAACCCTAAGTCTATGAGCTCTGCACAGGATAGGGAAACAACGGACTCCATTTTGAACGCTGCTAGAAATAGCACTCTAGAATTTTTCAATTTCCAGAAATGGGTAATTGAAAATATTTTCAGTATTCAGAATAAATAGAGAGATTTGGACTATAAGATTCATGATTTGATTAAGGATACCAATACTGGGAAAGAGGATGCGGAGTTGGACACTAGTGAGGTAGAGGATGAAATTGAAATGCAGGACTAGCCAAAAAAAGATATGATTAAGGGAGACTTGAAGCATCTGGAAGATGTGATCAGAATTGTCAAAGATAAGGCTGAGGTTGATAATGAAATTATTATCAATCGGGTTACTAAAACCAAGAAGGCATTGAAGAAATTTATGAATCACAGCCTTGAGGATTTGAAGGTCTCGTCTCAAAATATGAACGCCCTGGTTGATTGTCTGGAAAGGGACCAACAGAACAAAGAGATGGTGATAATTGATGACATGCCAATCTCCAACTCTACTCCCCAAACTTCCAAATGAAGAACAAGGGAGACTACCAGTGATTTGGAGATGAAGACTAAAGACATCCATCTGAAGCAGGAGAACAAAAACTTGAGAGAAGATGCTAAGGCTATGATGATGCAAGTTAAGGATGCGGAAGAGTCTATAAAAGTTTTTATCTAAAATGTAATACTAGTCTTTGTTTGCCAGTCTCTCGCTGGCTTTTTGTTGTCCTTTTCCCTAGCTGCTATTTTTTTCTGCTGGTCTTTTGTAGCTTTTCTTTCTATGTATTGCTCTCTCTAGCTTCTTTCTTTCCTATCTATCATTATGTAAGCGGGTTTTGGGTCCCTTAAAACCTGTTTTTCCTTAATAAAAAACATATAGTTTATTTTATTTTCTACAAAATATAATTTTTGTATGGTGGCTTGCCGAGCTTATATAGTTGGCTTTCTCTTTCTTTATAATTATTGCTGATTTATATCCTATGATATGATTGAATATTATGTACAATCCTAGTGATTGTTAAAAAGGATTATGATATGTGATGTTTAATCATGATGGGTGTTTAAGAATCAATGATTGAAATACTTATCCTTGTGTATAACAAGTTTTCTTCTATCCTATGATTCATTGATTGTTGGTTTAAAACACTCATTACAACTAAAATGGATATGAATTATGATGTGGGTGTGAGAAGGGATTATTGAATATGAAGGAATAGTTTAGGAAAGTAATCCTTAATGCAAATGAGTCATTTTCTTGTCATGGAATATGTTAAGAGAGTTTAAAAATATATTCAATCTAGTTAATATTGACACATCTAAAGAATGTCAAAGGCACTTCAAAAAAATTCTATGACATAAAGAAGATTGTTTAGGTGATATCAAGTCTTGATCCATGAGGGTAGGAAAACATAGATGCATTGGTAAAAAAGGTTCCATTCAACCTGAGAAGAATGGTTTATTTGATCATTGCTATTGAAGTTCATTAATGAAAAACATGAAGGATAAAATAGTTAAATATGCATCAATTATAGAGTTTGCTTAATACATGAACATGAGTGCTATATGTGGGGACAAATGTGGCTCCCATGAGGGTTGAGCCCAACATGTAGTAACAAAAGGAAACAAAATCTATGAATTCCACTAAGAGGCATCCCTTACCTCTTAAATTAATTCCATAGGTGGGTTTGTCCTCCAATATGGTGCCATTGGTGAGCTTATCATGTGAACTTCCACTATAAGTAGGATTACAATACAGTTTCATAACATGCATGTGTGGTTTCAAAAATGATGTTTATATGTTCATGTGAATTGAAAAGAAAGACATGTTTTGACTTTTCCAATAGGTGTTAGGGGTTAATTTGACTTGGTTTTATCATTAGAGTGACAAACCTTGTGGTTTAGGTGTTGGAACCCTATTTTTATGACAAAGTTTAGTCTTTCTCAAATAATAAGTTAACTCCCCTAGTCCTGTCATCACCAAGCTTTTGTATTCAACCAGAAAAAAGAAATTGTTCTCTAAGACCACGCTTAGAATTTTCTAAGTTGTCTACAAACATTGGATTGAGAAGAATGGTTTATTTGATCATTGTTGTTGAAGTTCATTAATGAAAGACATGAAGGATATAACAATTAAATATGCATCAATTACAAAGTTTTCTTAATACATGAACATGAGTGCTATATGTGGGGACAAATGTGGCTCCCATGAGGGTCGAGCCCAACATGTAGTAACAAAAGGAAACACAATCTATGAATTTATTTTAGAAAGTCAAGGAAGAAATACATTATACTCCTTATATGAAATACTCGGTATCGACAAGACTCATGAAATGCCACAACAAAAAAGAATGTTTTGGAGTACCTAATAACGGCATAGTAAGTATGACCACCTCTGAAAGGGATACTTGTACTAAAAAGGGATTTCATATCGGCATATAATCACATCTGATATTCTGAAAATAAAAATTTCAGTGTATTGTATCTATTCTACCAAATATAAAAGTACTTTGTCGAAAGCATATCCTACAACAAAGAGAAGATATATTGGGGTAAGTCATGTAGGTTATACCGATGATATAAGGTGTTTTTTCTTCCCACCATATGTTTTTCAATAAAGTATTTTAAGTCTTTTAAACCTTAGTTTTCTTTACGCTACCTCAACAACATCGATGGTTGATATTTGGAGTTTTCAGATTGGTGCCCAAAATATGGAATTGAGATCTTAAGTAACCCAAAGTTGATTGCGTGACTTCTCGACTTGCATGCAACCAACATTAGTGAAGTATACATGGTAAGTGAAAGTCTTGTCAAGTAAATATCATAATTGGTGAAGATTGCGATTTGGCAAGAAAGGATAGATAAGATCATGGTATAATTGCTTGATTTAGAATAAGGCTGAACATAATGAGTAAAATCCTGTATGAGTCTTCTGAAGTTTACAGATGGCAGATAAGGAGGGATTTGAAAGCAAAAAAGAACGAGCCACAATTTGCATGATGGAGTAGTTGTAAGACTATTTTTGGGATTCTCTTTTTTCTATAAAATCAGCAAAGTTGTTCATTAACGAGAAAACACAATGAGTCTTATTTCTCAAAGAAGTCAGCTAACCTTGGCTGAGATGAAGCAACAAAGTTGTGCTTTTTTGTTGTTCTCATTTTATGACACTGGTTGGAGAGAGTGCCATTAGGCTGCTAGATAATCAGGGGGATCTTGTAAAGGATATGGATAATCGGGGGGATCTTGGAAGGTCTTCTCAGTCCTGAGGATCCTTTCAAGGATTGTCCATTTTTTCCCCTATACCACTAAATCACTTAGAGGGGGTGGAAGAGCGAAGAAGAGGAGCAACCGAGGAGGATGGATGGAACAGGTTTTCCAAAACCTAGATCCTATTGGCACATGGAAGCTGCGACCCCTTCTCAGTTCATAGGCTTTTTGAATGAGCTCTTCTTTCCACCCTCATTGCTGCCAGTTTAGGGAAAATGGCTCCTTCTTTAGGTTAAAGGTGCTCAATTTTTCATCCCGCAGGGCACGAATTCGAAGTAGTTGGGATTTTTTGTGAGATGAAGTGATGGAATTTATGCCTCCATTTGGAAGCATCTGCAACGCAATGGTGACATGACTCAGATGTATTTAAGAATCCATTATAACTGTTTCTGGACATATTCTCTTTTCTTGTTGGTTTTGTAGAAGTTTCTTTCTTGTTATGGGATATATGATGAGTCATAATGAATATGCCAGATGTAAATAGCCTATAGCTTGTGCATTCCTTATGATATAAAAGGAATACCAAGGATATAAGAAAAAGGGAGAGAGCAAAAAATTCTTTTCACCTTAGCAAGTCGGGTAGTATAAGCTAGTTTTATCAGTGGTTGTAGAGTCTTCTTCAAAAGGGAGGAGTATGACCGAATCATTGTAAGAAATCAATTTGAAATGAAAGAAAGTTTTCCATTATTGTTTGCTTTGTCTCCTAAATTGTCTTTTTATCAGTTCATGTGAAAAAATGTGTTAAGGATGAATTTGTTTACTGTGATATTTTCATATCATTGTGCGATTTTTCTCTTGGGTTATTTTCAAGGAAAGTATTAAATTTTGTGAGCAGGTTGCAATGGGTTCGGTGTACCATTTTTAGGATATTCAAGAATGGGTGGACATGATAGTACTTGTGACACATAGTCAGGGGCAGAGTTTCATTATCAGCTAGTTTAATGAGTTTTCTCGGAATATTATTGCTCCAGTAGCCATGGAAGAATGAACGATAGATAGTATGTTTTTTGTAATACTTCTTCCAATTTTGTCTCATGGATGTAATGTAAAATTCCCATATGTAATCCTACTTTAGCATGTGTTATGGCTTCCTTTTTTGTCTTATGGAAGCAAGCCTAATCTGATATGTATAAGTAACCCTAGAAGCTGTTTAGGCCTATAGGTAACCCTGGAAGTTGTTTAGGCCTAGAATACTTGTTACTTTTTGTTGAAAATGTTAGAGAACATCTGGTTGATAAGAGCCCCCCCTTTTTTAGACATTGTAAAACTTTTATTAAATATCAATATAAATATATACCAGGATTTCAACATTAGATACATTCCATAAACAAAATATGCTCATTTTGTTTAGCTTCCTATTAACCAGTCATTTTAAGCTCCAACATTAGATATGTTCCATTAACAAAATATAGATCATGAATTAATTATGTAATGGCATAAAAAAAAACATCATGAATTAATTATGTAACCATATAAGTCAAATATAATTCTATCAAGAAATCAATATCAAATAGATAATATAATCGCATAACTCGTACATTTCAATGTCATTGATCTTCTTCTTCATCTAACTCTTAGTCTGTATCATCCAATCTAGATTTGACATTGTAAGGATTGGTCATATCATCATCACCATCATTGATATTAGTTTCGATAATGTCATAATCCACATGGATATCATCTTGATGAACATTAACTCCTAGATCATCATGATCTAGTTCCTCTTCATCGACATCTTCATCAGGTACATCATAAACTAACTGTTGATCCTGATCATCATCTACATCATCTTCTAGTTCTTTGATATCTTCTTCTTCCACCACATTATACTTTACCAGCCTTCCTCTTGGATCATGTCTAACAACAAATTACCAACCCGGTTTACCTGGAACCTTTGAGTAAAATACCTGCTCACATTGGCTTAACCATGGTAAATCCATTATCGTGTTCAATAACAGTTCTCTCGGGATCATTTTCATTCAATCATAGCCTGTGCCATTGAAAGAGGAACATAACTAATTTGAAGGACTTAAAGTCACACTAAATTATATCATCCAAAATCCCATAGTATTGATTTTCTGAGGCTTTTGGATGTATGTCGCTTCTAGATGAAACATTAGTCACCTGAAAGACTACAGTTATCCTAGAATGAGAAGTTTTCTTTGTGTCATCCAATGTTTTGATTCAAAATTTATGATCATTTCTCTAGATAGCCTTGTGGTGTTTCACCTGCAATATATATGTCAAACCTGTAAAAATTATTGCATCATCAATTAATAAACATATTTATTCTTGGCCGAATGCATGCTAAGAAAAAAAACTGAATAGATATATACATCAATATAATTGAAAATAATTAAAAAATATGGGCGAATAATAAATATAGTTATATGTACATGTTTATCTCTTAAACCATATGCTAAATCAATTTCCCTTGGTGTAACATTGGAATCTCCATACGATGAGCTTCTTTAACCAATGAAGCCACACCTTCCCATGTTAATGCGTGACCAGATTGTTGACATTGTTCAATCAATACTGTCATCCAATCAAAATTGTTTACAACATACAAATGTAGTGCATCCCACTCTCGACCAACTGTAACAAAAAAATTAAAAATTCACAAATGACGTATAATTAGTTAATTAACATGATATACAACCTTATTTATAATTGATGTACCTAAAAATCTAACATCCCACTACCTTATACGGCCTTAATTTATAATTGATTTACCTGAAAAACCTTAATTTATATTTTATAAATGATACATCATGTACATATCAGGATAACTAATCTGATTTAATAAATCATAGTTGTATGCTGATATTGGAATAACAATGCCAAATACAAAGTAAGAGCCACTTATCAGGATAGTTGACAAAGGTGGGATATCAATCCAACATAATACCGATGGAATAAACTATCCTGATATTATTGTATCGGAATAGCTCTACCAAACAGGAAAAAAGACAACTAAACGCAAAGTCTCTATCGGTATAGATAATGAGATTGAAATGATAAATTATTTGTGCTCCGACTGTGTAAGTTATCCCGATAGCGAATGAATAAAATGAAATCGGGAAAGTTATCCCGATCATTGATTTGTAAGTAGAATATTAGCATTGGGATAGCTTACGATGATACGTGAAATCAAAGATGAAGTCTTCATCGGAGTAACCAAAGAAGTCGGGAATTCAATTCTGAGAGATGTCGATGGTTAAAGTAATATCGATAGGCATTATCTAAAGGGTATCTGACATAGTTAACCTGAAGGTGGGAATCAAATGAGTTATGGCTCATCAGTGTAACTTTCACCGAAGTGACACGAGAAGGGAAGACAGTTATGGTATACATCGAAACATCACCATATTTATCCGTAGTGATAAATCAATCAAAATGGTGCCAAATTTTGAGGCATCAACAAAAGTGGGTTATGCCAATAGCACACGTCAACAAAAGAAATTCAAAATTTGAAAAGACTGTTGTATTGAATAGCAGCTCGAGACATTTATTGTACACGAAAGACATTGTCTACAAATATATTCAGAATGATTGCATACCAAAATGCATTGTTTGATGATATTGAGGGCGAAGCTGGAGTAAGCCAAAACAAGCAACAAGAGCAAGAAAGTCTACAAAACAAGTAAGTCTTCAAGATAATTCTTCTGTGATTCCTTGAAAAAATTAGTTGAATTGTCTATACAATGGAAAGCTCTAGCAGTACTAGGAAAAGACATGAGAAAGGGGAAACCAGTAAGGCAAAGGGTAAGAAACAAAAAATGGAAAACACAAGTGTAGAAGTAGAGAAAACTAAAACATAGGAGAGAAAATTGAATCAAGATTTGCTTGATCAATTACCTGGTTGAACCCCTAAACCTAAGAAGTCCACACAATGGAAAATAGAGGACAATTATAACCTTGTGGGGGATGTCTATGTTAGACAGTTCAGATTACCAGAGGACAACTAAGAGGGGGGGGGGTGAATCATTTGTTAGTAGATTATAGAACTTTAAGCATTAAAATCTTATTACTGGAATACATAAAACAAATACCGGAACAACAGATATAATAGTTCAACATAAATATAAACCACAAAACATTTACCAACCATCCACAAAAGATAACGCCAAGATTTGTATGTGGAAAACCTGGTAAATGGAAAAAACATGGTGGGAAGCCTACCCAGAGTAAGATAATACTTCTGCAGTAAGTATGTGATTACAATAAGAGGGGCCTACACATACAGGAAGGTCAACAACCTAGAGCATACTACTCATCACAAAAGGAGCCTCACTAACTACAAAATAAATCCAGACAACAATCTAGAAGAAGAACGAACTGCAAGAATAGAATCTTCTATGCCTCAGTATAGTTCCAGTTATGCTCAATACCAGAGGTCTTAAACCTTTTTCACCAACCCAATTCAATCACCTATGATCGACTAAAAACATCTACATATGATCACACCTTTATTCGCACACAAATAATCCCATAACATATGACCACATTAATCCCATTAATCCCCATGATCTACAAAGAGATCTTACATCATATTTATACCAACCTGGGACCTAAACAATTAGGTCAGCCACCTAAAAGATAATACTGTTAGGTCCCGGAGACAACTGAGAGGGGGGGGTGAATCAGTTGTCTAATAAATTCAAACCAAAAACCAATTAACCAACTTAATGCTTAATACTAGTAAACTAGTTAAGTATGCCGGTAGACAGTGTTAACACTAAATTGCTATATCGGTAAAGATTAATGCATGAAACACAAACATAAAGTCATCCACAACACATAACACCAATATTTGTACGTGAAAACCTTGGAAGGGGAAAAACCACGGTGGGAAACCTTACCCACAATCAGATGATACTACTGCAGATAGTAAGTGTACATCAATGGGGTCTGCACATGCAGAAAGGCCAACAGCCTAGAGCTCACTGCTCAATCACAAAATGGGAGTCACACTGACTACAGCTGGATGGTTAAATCCAATAAGAATGTACTGCACAAAATAGCATCTTCATATGCTGGATTCAGTACCGATGTAATGCTGATATGCTTATACAAAAACCTAGCTTCACCTTCAAATGATGTCTTCATGTATACCTCTGCTTGATCTTGCATATTCCTTCACTCAATTCTTTTTCGCATTCCACACTTGATCTTACAAATAAGATCTTACATTTATACCATACCCTAAGACCAATTTTAGTAGGTCGGCTCTACAAGATATTACAATAAAATCATTTTACAAACAATATAATATCCGATGCAATAACTGATTAAACATGTCGGCTTAATGCATTTACATCAATAATAAATCATCTCCATAGCGTGCCATGCTGATCTAGAAAAGATAAACCTGCTGGTGTAACCCTAGATAACTTGGACCTATTTGCCAGTAAAAGCAAATATGCAAATATGAATACACCAATGATTAATTCTCCAAAACAAGGTGTCCACACGATGTTTTTGACATTACCAAGTGTCTTCCATATCATTCCAAATACCGGTGAACATTATATCTTGCCGGTGAACCATATACCAGTAACTATGCAATAGTTACTTGTTTGCCGGTGAATGTTGCTGGATCTCCAAAGTGCTTGTTTTCAGTAGGTGTTGACATCAATGACAAAACCATACCAAAATACGAACAATCTCCCCCTTTGGCATTGATGGCAACACAAGATGGAAAAACCATCAAAGTGCCAAAACAGAAATGCCAAATGCCAAGAACCAACAATCTCCATTTCTCCCCCTGGGAGCAACATGTGTTTATCCAAAGATTAATTTTCAATACCAAATATTCTTATAAGATAATGTGTTTTTCCATAGATATCTCTCCCCCTTTGACATCAAATGCCAAAGCTACAAAATTCAAGTCCATACAAAAATACCAACTACTCCCCCTGAGAAGTAGCTTCCTCATCAAAAGACCGGAATAAAGATTTGTCTTTTTAATTTTAATTCTGCCGGTTGATGACAATCATCAACTGTCTAAGTCTCTACTGGTGGTGGTATGACTCCAAGCTGATCTCTGAGATATTCAAAAGTCTCTTTAGGCAAAGGTTTTGTGAAAATATCTGCAAGTTGTTCTTTAGTATTCACATAAACTAGTTTTATCTCCTTTTCTTCAACTTTTTCCCTTAGAAAATTCAGTTTGATAGAAACATGTTTTGTTTTAGAATGTAATACCGGATTCTTAGATATATCAATTGTTGCAGTGTTATCACAATATATAGTAATAGGTTCCTTGCATTTTACCTTTATGTCTTTCAACATTTGCTTAAGCCATAATACCTATGTATAGTTAGTTGCTGCTGCAACATATTCTGATTCTGCTGTTGATAAAGATGTACAACTTTGTTTCTTACTCAACCAAGAAACTAATCTCTTTCCAAGAAAGAATGCTCCTCCAGTGGTGCTCTTTCTATCATCCACATCTCCTGCCCAATTTGCATCTGTGTATGCACATAGGTCAAAATTTTCATCTTTAGGATACCATAATCCAAGATTTGTTGTGCCTTGTAAGTACCGAAAAATCCTTTTCACTGCTAATTCATGATTTTCCCTAGGATTACTCTGAAATCTAGAAACAATACATACTGCATTCATAATATCAGGCTTGGTTTGTGTCAAATATAGTAAACCTCCTATCATAGATTTGTATCTAGTTGGATTAACAGGTGTAGATTCATCCCTTTGAGATAATTTGTCATTTGTAGTCATAGGTGTGCTTACCGGTTTAGAGTTCTCCATCCCAAATTTCTTTAGCAATTCTCTCAAGTACTTAGATTGACTAAAAAATATACCTTTATCAGTCTGTGAAATCTGCAATCCTAAAAATAATTTTATTTCTCCAATCATAGACATTTCAAATTCTTGCTGCATTTTAATAGAAAATTCCTTACATAATCCATCTTCTCCTCCAAAGATTATATCATCAACAAATACTTCAATAATCAAGATGTCATCATTAGTTATTTTGTAATATAAATTGCTATCTCTATTTCCTTTAGTAAAACCAATCTTTAAAAGATACTTATCCAACCTTGCATACCAAGCTCTTGGGGCTTGTTTCAATCCATACAGAGCTTTTCTTAACCTGCAAACCATATCATCATCATCTGTCAAAGGAAATCCATCAGGTTGTTCAATATATACTTCTTCTTCAAGATCTCCATTCAAAAATGCACATTTAATATCCATTTGATAAACTTTGTAGTCCTTGTGAGCTGCAAAAGCCAAGAATAATCTAACTGCCTCAATTCTAGCTACCGGTGCAAAGGTTTCATTGTAATCAACTCCTTCTTTCTAAGAATATCCCTTACACACTAGTCTTGCTTTATTTCTGACAACCTTACCATCTTCATTAAGTTTGTTTCTAAATACCCATTTGGTTCCAATTACATTTTTATCTTTAGGTCGGGGAACTAATGTCCAAGTATTATTTTTCTCAATTTGTCCTAATTCTTCTTCCATAGCTTTAATCCAAAATTTATCTTCACATGCCTCATTGATAGATGATGGTTCAATTTGAGAAATAAGACATACCTCTTCATTTTCCAATCTTCCTCTTGTCATAACTCCTTTAAATTTGTTTCCAATTATCTAATCTTTAGAATGATTCAATCTTACATACCGGGGTGTCTTAGTTTGCTTTTGTTCTTCAATGACTGTGGAATCCTCTGATGATACTGGAGTAACTAAATCTTCGTTCTGTACTGATGGATTCAGTATAGGTTCATTTGTCACAATTTTTGTTGCCGATTCAGAGTCTATATACCTTGAAGTTCCTCTGAATTGTTCATCAATCTTTACATTTGTACTCTCAACAATTTTCTGCAATCTCTTATTAAAACATCTATATGCCTTGCTCTTAGATGAATAACCAAGAAATATTCCTTCATCACTTCTAGGATCAAATTTGCCAATATACTCATCTCTTCTAATATAACATTTACTTCCAAAAATTCTAAAATACTTAAGAGTAAGAGTATTACCAAACCATAGTTCATGGGGGGTCTTACCGGTTTCACCTTTGATGTGAACTTTGTTGAATGTATAGACAGCAGTGCTAACTACCTCTCTCCAATACACATGTGGTAGATTTGCTTCTGATAACATACTTCTTGCTGCATCCAAGATAGTTTTGTTTTTCCTTTCAACAACTCCATTCTGCTGTGGTGTCCGAGGTGCTGATAACTGTCTTCTGATTCCATTCACTTCACAGAATGTATTAAAGTCCTTAGATGTGAATTCTCCTCCTTGCTCTGATCTTAAACATTTGATTTTCTTACCGGTTTCATTTTCAACCATTGCTTTGAATAGTTTGAAATTTCCATGTGCTTCTGATTTCTCTCTGAGAAAAGTAACCCAACACATTCTAGAATAATCATCAATAATTAGCATGAAATATCTATCACCTTGTAAGCTTCTAGTTCTAGCTGGACCACATAAATTAGTGTGAATTAAATCAAGAGCATTATTGGATTTTTCTGGAATACTTTTGAAACTAGCTCTAACTTGTTTTCCAAATTGACATTCCTTACAAATTGTATTCTGAGGTTTCACAATTTTAGGTAGATCTCTAACTGTCTTAGAAGTACTGATTTTTACCATGCAATCAAAGTTTACATGACATAGTCTCTTATGCCATAACCAACTTTCATCTATATGTGCAATCAAGCATGCCTTTTCACTATTATTCAAATGAAAGATATTGCCTCTAGTCTGATTACCGGTTGCAATTTCTAAACCAGTTCTATTCATGATTTTGCATTTTCCATTTTTAAATTGTAACCGAAATCCCTTCTCAACTAATTGACCAACACTTAAAAGATTATTCTTTAATCGTTCAACATAGTAGACATTGTCAGTATTATGCTTACCATCAAGAGATATTGAACTCTTACCTTTGATTGAACAGGCTTTGTCCTCTCCAAATCTTACTAAACCTCCATTGTATTCTTGAAAGTTTAAGAATTTACCTTTGTCTCTAGTCATATGATGTGAGCATCCTGAATCAATGGTCCATTCATCCTTTGTTTCAACTTTAGCTGCTAGGGCTTGTTCTACCGGTTGAGCAGTAGGTGTCAGTTGATCTTCTGTTAGAGCAACAAAAACCCATCCATTGTCTATTGGATCCTCATCATAATCATCAGTCACACCTTCATCAGCAATGTAACAAGATTTGTCTTTGTACTTCTTAAATCTGTATCTCTGATATTCAGGATTAGGCTTGTATGTTCTTCTAGCTTCTTCTCTTAGTCTAGCATGTCTATCAGGGCATCTTGAAGCCATATGACCAATCTTATTGTAGTTAAAACATTTAAAGGGTGCTTTACCTTCATACTTACTTCCAATTGGACCTTTTGGCATTTTTATTGCAAATAGTGCTTCAAGTACTTCAAGCTCTTCATTCTCCTTTCTGGATTCTTCAAGTTCTCTTGCATAAAAGGCTCTCCAGTCTGATTTGTCAAATGATGGACCAGATGATGTTGATGCTTTAAAGGATAAATCGATTTTTATAGTAGCAACAGGACCAAATTCCTCAATTTCAAAGGCTGAAAGTTTTCCAATCAATGTATCCCTAGTTACTGATGTATTAGGCATTGTTCTTAACTCATTTATAGTAGTAACCTTCATTTTATATGCCGGTAGCAAACCTCTTAAGATTTTTGAAACAATTTCATCCTCACTCAGAGTTCCTCCACAACATTTTATACCCAAAACAATTTCATTTACTCTTTCCATAAAAGCAGAAATCCTTTCATCTTCTTCCATTTTCAGATGTTCATACTTGACTCGGAAGCTTTCAAGTTTTGCAATCTTGACTATGGAATCTCCTTCATTCAGTGTTTCCAAATGATCCCAAATAGCTTTAGCAGTAGACCTATCTGATAATCCCATGATTTGTTGATCTAATAATGCGCTCAAAAGTGCTTCTCTTACTTTGCAATCATTTTCTTCATCTTTGGCTAAGGTAGTTGTTGTAGTCTGACCAGCTATTGTAGCAGTATAACCATTCTTTGTAACTTCCTAGATGTCTTTACCAATGCAATTCAGATGTGTCTCCATTCTGATCTTCCATATCCCATAGTTGGTTCCATCAAGTTTAGGACTGTCCTTCCTGAAGTAATTAGTAGACATTGGATCTCCTCAAGTTGTTAAACTTCTGCAAAAAGAGGACTAGGCTCTGATACCAATTGTTAGGTCCTAGAGACAACTGAGAGGGGAGGTGAATCAATTGTCTAATAAATTCAAACCAAAAACCAATTAACCAACTTAATGCTTAAAAACGGTAAACCAGTTAAGTATGCCAGTAGACAGTGTTAACAGTAAATTGCTATACCGATAAAGATTAATGCATGAAATACAAACATAAAGTCATCCACAACACATAACACCAATATTTGTACGTGGAAACCCTGTAAGGGGAAAAACCACAGTGGGAAACGTTACCCACAATCAGATGATACTACTACAGATAGTAAGTGTACATAAATGGGGTCTACACATGCAGAAAGACCAACAGCTTAGAGCTCACTGCTCAATCACAAAATGGGAGTCACACTGACTACAGTTGGATGGTTAAATCCAATAAGAATGCACTGCACAAAATAGAATCTTCATATGCTGGATTCAGTACCGATGTAATGCTGATATGCTTATACAAAAACCTAGCTTCACCTTCAAATGATGTCTTCGTGTATACCTCTGCTTAATCTCTCATATTCCTTCACTCAATTATTTTTTGCATTCCACACTTGATCTTACAAATAAGATCTTACATTTATACCATACCCTAAGACCAATTTTAGTAGGTCGGCTCTACAAGATATTACAATAAAATCATTTTACAAACAATATAATATCCAATGCAATAACCGATTAAACATGTCGGCTTAATGCATTTACATCAATAATAAATCATCTCCATAGCGTGCCATGCTGATCTGGAAAAGATAAACCTACTGGTGTAACCCTAGATAACCTGGACCTATTTGCTGGTAAAAGAAAATATGCAAATATGAATATACCAATGATTAATTCTCCAAAACAAGGTGTCCACATGATGTTTTTGACATTACTAAGTGTCTTCCATATCATTCCAAATACCGGTGAACATTATATCTTGCTGGTGAACCATATACCAGTAACTGTGCAATAGTTACTTGCTTGCTGGTGAATGTTGCTGGATCTCCAAAGTGCTTGTTTTCAGTAGGTGTTGACATCAATGACAAAACCATACCAAAATATCAACAAATATAATAAATTCATAACTTAAAACCACAATCTAATGATCAACTAAGTAAGTCTGAGACAGAAAAAACACAATCCAATCATCAAACCCAACCGGTAATGCATCAGGATCATCCACCAACATGTTACATAAACTGGTCCATAAGCTAGCCGAATAAGATAGCATTAGGTCTGAACCCAAATCCAACACCACCGATCAACAGGAACACAACCAAGATAACCAACAACATCCCGAAAGCCATCTAGAAGCCATGCCAACACCACTTATCATGTGCATCAAAAGGTCTTCAACAAAGCTCTACCGATAGAACCCTTACCGATGACCAAAAGGCTTACTAGAACAAGTGATAGCTCCTAAGTCATCATCAAATCCCAAACGAACTGATCATGATACCCATCTAAATAGCATGAATGATATATCTAAACCAAATCCACAAGCCAAAGCATACTAGAGCATATCAGATCAATATCATAAACCAACCACTCTACCGAAACCTATCGGAAGCTGGTAAACAATCAAGATAACCAATGTTGCCATCAATGACAAAACATCAATGCAACACATAATCAATTCCTCCAATTGCCAACAATCTCCCCCTTTGGCATTTATGGCACCACTAGATGTGAAAAACATCCAAGTGCCAAGAAATGCCAAACAAGTCTCCCCCAAAGGAAGACACTCAACAGTATCCCAAAAGATTATATAACAATGAAGTAACAAACTCCCCATGTGGATGATATCTCAGTTAAGCTTTGATCTCTCCCCTTGACTTATATTCTGTTAAGCTTTATTTTTCACATATATCTCTCCCCCTTTGACATAAATGGTAGAAATCTGACATGAACATCAAAGAAAAATCATAAATCCACTGAACCACACAACTGACTACTCCCCCAGAGTAGTAGCACCAACACATCAATCCAGAATGAATAGTATCTCTGTAAGTGCATGTCAGACTAATGCTAGTAAGCATCATTCAGGTCTCTACCAGAGGGGAAGAAACCCCCAATCTGTCTCTGAAGTACTCAAATGATTCCTTAGGCAAAGGTTTAGTGAAGATATCTGCAATCTGCTCTTTAGTGTTCACATAAACTAGTCTGACTTCATTTGCTTCCACCTTCTCCTTGAAAAAGTTATACTTGATAGATATGTGCTTTGTCTTAGAATAAAATACTAGTTTCTTTGATATATCAATAACATCAGAGTTATCAAAGTGAATAACTACCGGTTCATTACAATCCACCCTTATATCCTTCAACATTTGCTTCATCCATTGAACTTGTGTACAATTAATAGCAACAACAACATACTCAGCTTCAACAACAAAAAAAGATGTATGTGACTGCTTCTTGCTGATCCAAGAAACAAGTTTCTTTCCAAGAAAGAAAGCTCCACTGAATGTTCTCTTTCAGTCATCAAGATCTCCAACCCAATCAACATCTGTATATGCACATAGTGTAAAGTCATCAGTTTTAGGATACCACAAACCAAGTTCAGTTGTTCCTTGCAAATATCTGAAAATCCTTTTCACCGCACTCTCATGATTCTCTCTAGGACCACTCTGATATCTTGATACAATACAAACTGCATTCATTATATCCGGTCTAGTCTGAGTCAGATATAACAAACCTCCAATCATAGATTTATACCTTGTAGGATTTACCGGTGTCGATGCATCTTTCTTAGTCAACTTCTCACTTGTAACCGTAGGTGTACCAACTGGTTTAGAATCTTCCATACCAAATTTCTTCAAGAAATCTCTAGCATACTTAGTTTGACAGATGAAAATACCTTTATCAGTCTGAGTAATCTACAAACCTAAGAAAAATTTCATCTCCCCAATCATAGACATCTCAAATTCATTCTTCATATTTTTCAGAGAATTCCATGCATAACTTATCCTCACCTCCAAAAATGATATCATCAACAAAGACTTCAACAATCAATATGTCTTTATCAGTGATCTTATAGTATAAATTAATGTCAACATTACCTTTAGTGAAACCAAGCTTCAAAATATATTTATCCAATCTTGCATACCAAGCTCCGGGGGTTTGTTTTAATCCATATAAAGCTTTCCTTAACTTGCAAACCATGTTTTTGTCATCTGAAAGTGAAAATACATTAGGTTGCTCAATTTAAACTTCTTCTTCAAGATCTCCATTCAGAAATGCACACTTAACATCCATCTGATAAACCTTGTAGTTCTTATGGGCAGCATAAGCAAGAAATAATCTCACAACTTCAATCCTAGCTATCGGAGCAAAAGTTTCATCATAATCAATTCCTTCCTTCTGTATATATCCTTTACAAACCAATTTTGCTTTATTCCTCACAACTTGTCCATCTTCATTCAATTTATTCCTAAAAACCCATTTAGTTCCAATAACATTCTTATTTTTAGGCTGGAGAACTAAAGTCCATGTGTTATTCTTTTCTATCGATCCAATTCCTCTTCCATATCTTTCATCCAAGTTTCATCTTTACATGCTTCAATTAATGATGCTGGTTCAATTTGAGAGATTAAACATACCTCATTAGCTACCAACCTTCTTCTTGTCATTACTCCTTTGTTCTTGTCTCCAATGATCTGACCTTCTGAATGATTTAACCTTACATACTTAGGAGTCTTCTAACTTTCTGTTCCTTTGCTCTGATCTTCAGTTACTATTGAATTTTATGATATTGCTGGATTAACTGGTTCAACATTTTGTTCTGGTGCAGGTGCTACCGGTTCAGTTATGATCATCTCCACTGCCAGTTCTCTCTCATAAGTTTTGATTTGAATTTTTTTTTGCTCATCCACCTTGACATTAGTGCTCTCCACAATTCTCTGCAATCTTTTGTTATAACATCTATATGCTTTTCTTTCATTAGAATAACCAAGAAATATCCCTTCATCACATCTAGAATCAAACTTTCCAATGGAAGCATCTCTTTTGATATAGCATTGACTACCAAAGATTTTGAAATACTTAACTGTAGGTGTATGACCAAACCATAACTCATAAGGTGTCTTACCGATGTCACCCTTGATATGAACTTTGTTAAATGTGTATACCACCATGCTCACAACTTCTCTCTAGTGGATATGAGGTAGATTATCTTCCATCATCATAGTTCTATCCACATCCAAGATAGTTTTGTTCTTCATTTCCACAACTCCATTCTGCTGAGGTGTATGGGGTGCAGATAATTGTCTCCTTATCCCATTCCTTTCATAATAACTATTAAATTCATCAGATGTGAATTCTCCACCCTGATCTGACCTTAAGCATTTAATCTTCAATCTTGTCTCTGTCTCAAATTTAGCTTTAAAGATTTTAAACTTTTCAAATGCTTCAGATTTCTCCCTTAGAAAAGTAACCCACATATTCTAGAATAGTCATCAATGATTATCATAAAATACCTATCACCCTAAAAAATTTTGATTCTAGAAGGACCACATAAATCAGTATGAATAAGATCAAGAACATAGTTAGATTTATCTTGTATACTCTTAAAATAATTTCTAACTTGCTCTCCCATTTGACATTCCTTACATACCGGATTATAGGGCTTCACAATCTTAGGTAGATCTCTAACTGCCTTAGTAGAATTGATCTTTACAATGCAATCAAAATTCACATGACACAACCTCTTATGCCATAACCAACTCTCATCAATTTGTGCAATCAAACATGTCTTCTCACCAGAGTTGAAATGAAAGATGTACCGATTGCAATCTCCAACCAAGATCTGTTGATAATCTTGCATTTTCCATCATTGAACTATAGCTGAAATCCCTTATCCACCAACTGTCCTACACTTAAAAGATTACGCCTTAAACCTTCAATATAATAAACATTATTAGTATCATGCTTACCATCCAATGACATAGTTCCTCTTCCCTTGATCATGCATGCTTTGTCATTTCCAAATCTAACCAGATCGCCATCAAATTCTTGCAAAGATAGAAAATTCCTTTTATCTCCAGTCATATGATGTGAGCATCCACTATCTATCACCCATTCATCCTTGTCTTCAATTTTAGCAGCAAGGGCCTTTTCTTCAAGTACTAGATCATCTTCCTTGATAGCCAAAAATACCCATTCCTTTCCATTACTAGATCCACTAGTTGAATCTTGTGTCGGTTCATCATCAAAATCTATCACACCTTCCTCATTAGCATAGTAGCATGATTTGTCTTTGTTTCTCCTATACTTATGCTTGTTCTGATAATCATGGTTAGGTCTAAAAGATCTTCTAACTCTTTCCTCAAATCTTGAATTTCTTTCAAGACATCTAGATGCAAAATGACCCATCTTATTACATGTAAATCATTTAAAAGGTGATTTTCCTTCATACTTACTTCCTACAGGACCTTTAGGTACTTTTCTATAAAATAGGGCTTCAAGTTGCTCAAACTCTTCATCTTCTTTCTTCATTTCCTCCAATTCCTTAGCATATAAGGCTTTCCAATCACTCTTGCCGATAGATGCTATAGATGTATGAAAAGAAGGTTCAAATTTTGCAACTCCAGAAGGATCGAATTCATCAAGCTCAAAAGCAGATAACTTTCCAACCAAGGTATCCCTATTAATAGAGGTCTTTGCCATAGTTATCAACTCATTAATTGTATTAGCCTTCATCTTATAAGCTGGAGGCAAAGCTCTCAATACTTTAAAAACTATTTCATTTTCGCTCAGAGATCCACCACAACACTGAATTCCCATGACAATCTCATTAACTCTCTCCATAAAAGCAGTAATCCTTTCATCTTCTTCCATCTTCAAGTTCTCATATCTCACTCGATAACCATCAAGTTTATCAATTTTAACAGTAGTCACCTTCATTCAAAGTCTCCAATTTATTCCATATATAGCCTTCAAAGTTGATTTGTTAGATAGTCCCATAATTTATCGATCAAAAAGTGCACACAAAAGGGCTTCTCTAGCTCTACAATCATTTTCAATGTCCTTATCCAAGCCTATTGGAGGAGGATTTCCAGATGCCCAATTGTGAGGTGTATAGCCATTCTTAGTGATCTCCCAAATCTCTTTGCCAAGACATCTCAGATGAGTCTCCATCCAAATCTTCCATACTCTGTAATTTGTTCTATCAAGCCTAGGAATTTCACTTCGAAAAATAACAACAGATGAACTTGATGAACTTGCACTATTAGATGCCATATAATCTTCCTCAAGCGGTTAAGCATCTGCAGAGAGGACCGAGCTCTGATACCAATTGTTAGACAACTCCAATAAATGGAGGACAATTGAGAGGGGGGGGGGGGGTGAATCAGTTGTTAGCAGATTATAGAATATTAAGCATTAAAACCTTATTACAGGAATACATAAACCAAATACTGAAACATCATATATAATAGTTAAGCATAAATATAAACCACAAAACATTTACCAACCATCCACAAAAGATAACACCAATATTTGTACGTGGAAAACCTGGTAAAAGGAAAAACCATGGTGGGAAGCCTACCCACAATCATATAATACTTCTGCAGTATGTGATTACAATAAGAGGGGCCTGCACATGCGGGAAGGCCAATAGCCTAGAGCACATTGCTCATCACAAAAGGAGGCTCACTGACTACAAAATAAATCTAGACTACAATCTGGAAGAAGAATGAACTGCAATAATAGCATCTCCTATGCTTGAGTATAGTTCCGGTTAAGTTGAGTACCAGAGGTCTTAAACCTCTTTCACCAACCCAATTTGATCACCTATGATCAACCAAAAACCTCTACATATGATTACACCTTTATTCGCACATAGATAATCCCATAACCTATGACCACATTAATCCCATGAATCCCCATGATCTACAAAGAGATCTTACATCATATTTATACCAATCTGGGACCTAAACAATTAGGTCATCGACCTAAAAGATAATACAATAAATTCGTAACTTAAACCTATAATATAATGATCAACCAAGTTGGCCTGAGACCGAAACAACACAATCCAATCATCAAACCCAACCGGTAACACATCGGGATCATCCACCAACACGTTACATAAACCGGTCCATAAGCTAGCCGAATATGATGGCATTAGGTCCAAACCCAAATCCAACACCACTGATCAACATGAACACAAACAAGATAACCAACAACATCCCAAAAGCCATCTAGAAGCCGCGCCAACACCACTTATCACGTGCATCAAAAGGTCTTCAACAAAGCTCTACCGTCAAACCCTTACTGGTGACCAAAAGGCTTACTAGAACAAGTGATAGCTCCCGAGTCATCAAATCACGAACCAACTGATTGTGATACCCATATGAATAGCATGAATGATAGATCTAAACCAAATCCACAAGTCAAAGCATACCGGAGCATACCAGATCAATATCATAAACCAACCACTCTACCAGAACCTACCAGAAGCCGGTAAACAATCAAAACAGTCGGTGTTGCCATCAATGATAAAACATCAATGCAAAACAAAATCAATTCCTCCAATTGCCAACAGTCTATACCACCATTAGAGGCCATGAACTCTTCATGTTCCATTTCCATAGGCCAGACAACCCTCAACCAATCTGCAACCCATGGAGGTTAAACTTAGGAAAACTTGTTGTTCCTAATGTTTATGTAAATGTAGACATACTGAAACTATTGGAACAACATTATGGCTCTAAGAAGAGGGCAATTTGAAACATAAAGGGCAAGCCCTATTTCTATGTGTTAAGAGAAGCAATCTCTGAGGTGTTCAATTTGACCGAGATCTATGACTATCCCATTGTCCTTGAAGACTTGGTGAAAGAATATTGTAGACTGGATACTGTAATACCCTAAAAATGGTCATCTAAACCATGGGCCCCTAATCTTGACAACATCACCAAGGTCCTAACCAAAGGCAATTAAATCAATCTTGAGAATATTAATCAATTCTTTAATCATCAAATGTCACATGGCAAATCAAATACTCAATATTAATTAAATATTTATTTAATTAATTGAATCATTCCAAGAATATCTCTTTGATCAATTATCCTATTTAATTTATTAAATATCCTTGCATATTTAATTAATTAATAAATTTGCCATTTAATCATGCAAAAAAGGAATTAATCACAAAGCAAGAGTTAAATTGAAAATAAAATAAAAAATTGAATTGAAAGAGAAGTCAAACTTGAGATATTATTTCTTCTTCTAAATTGAGAACTTGAAATCAGAAAAGCAATTAAAAGGAATTTAATTGCTTTCTCTAAAATTGGAACTCAGAGCTTTTCAAGAAATGAACTTCAATTGCATTGAAAAGACTCTTTTCTTGAATAAATCAAATAATTATCTATTTTTATCACAAATGCATGGAATTAATTAATTCTTATTTCTAATGTAAACTTGAACTTCTTATTTAAATGCATTTCAATTTAAACTATAATTGGAATATATCTCAAGGTTAACTGAATTTGATTTCTCAATTATTTCAATTAATCCTAAATTATGCTTTTTCTTGATCTCTCTTGTAATTCTCTATAAATTCAGCCTTTAGCTCTCATTCAAAACACCCTGGAGATTTATTATTATACACTTTTTGCTCTAGAGTCATTGAATATATTGTGTTTGCTTTTTGAGATTATTGCATCTTAGTTTATTCATATTGCATATTTCATATTACTTGAATCTTTCATCCATCTTGCATCCATTTAGCTTAATATCATGCTCATATAGATTAAATCCTTCATCTTGGTGTAGTCTAGTCACTGGTATTGCTTATATAAATCTGAGAGCAATCTTATACTCGCATCTTTTAGAAGGCAATTAGTCGATTTGTTATGGTTTTATTATTCACACTTATATTTGTCTAACCATACATGTAATCACTTAATTGAAGTGTTGTGTCTTGCAGCTATCAGAATTATTTCACTTTTTCAGACACAGATTTCTGGCACCCATCGTGGGGCAGAAGACTACTTTTTTTTCGGCCTCCAAGACTAACTATTTATTTTTATTTATTTTTTTTCAAATTTTTGACTTTTCGGATTTTTTCCGTACAATTTCTGCATATTATCGTACGACATTTCCTATATGCCAAAACAACAAACTTCAATTATCATACGATCCTGTATGAATTATTGTACGAGTCGGTGATAATTGTCGTACGATTCTGTATTCTGTTGGGTTAAAAAGCAATTTTCATTCTTTAGGTTTTCTGTTCAATTTTGATTACATTGATGCTGACCCTGGCTGGTTATCTATTTATCTGAAGAATTTTCACAGCCTAATTAGTTTTTGCAGAACGCTTGTCACACAAAGACAATATGACTACTGATTTGTTGTCTTTGCAGGTTGCCTGAGGAGATTCGAGCAAACATTGTGTATTCATTAAATTCATTTTTTTTTTGGCACCTAACTTGCTATCTGGTTAAAGAACAAATCTGTATTTCATGTTTTAAGAAAATTATGAGAGGTAGGAGAGTATGCTCATGTCTTTATAGACAATTAGAAATCCAGACCCTTAAGGCATTTTCTTTAAGTTTGAGATTTGTACATCTTTAGCGGGCCTGCCCTCCCGAGGAGCTAATAACTCTATAGCCATTATGACCAGTGAGAGGGGAACGACCCAAGTGGGAATGGCTAAATGCCAAGTATTTCAACCCACTATAAAATAAACATGATTTGATGAAAATCAAGTCAATGATAGTGCTCGGGAATAACTCTCCTCTGTACCCTTGGGTATATTAAACCTTGGTTTTCAAGGCTGGGAGACCTCTTAATTGAGTTTATACCTCAACGCGCTGAACAAATCCCTTTCTAGTTCCAATTAAAATTAGAAGCTACCCGATTCACCTCCAAAAGGGGGGATAATCTTTGTGCAAGAGAGATAGTAACTCTCCCAAAATACTTGTCATTTTGTGCCCCCATTAGTGTTTGGAGTCGGCTAATACAGTGTTGAAAATCCATTGTGTGAGATTCAATAGCCATATTTTGATTAGCTATTGGGTGTGTACCTACGTCTACAAGCAAAGGTTTTCTTCTCTCACCAAATTCCATAGGGTTTGCATGTTTTGCTTGGAGTTATTATTCATATTACGTGTTTTCTGTGTTTTTATCCCTAAAACTAAAAGTGGAATACCAAAACTGGAGAAAACAAGAAACAAACTTAGTGATCAAAACTCTATTCGTGTCAAAACTAGTCTATCCTGATTTGAAACTCTGTCCAAAACTAGTCTATCCTAAGTCGAAACTGTCTGTGTCAAAACTAGTCTATCCTAAGTCAAAACTCTATCCAAAACTGGTCTATCCTAGTCGAAAATCTTTCCAAAACTGGTCTATCCTAGTCAAAACTATGTCTATGTCAAAACTAGTCTATCCTAAGTTGAAACTCTGTCCAAAACTGGTCTATCCTAGTCGAAACTCTATCCAAAACTAGTCTATCCTAGTCAAAACTCTGTCCGTGTCACAAACTAGTATACCTTAGCTGTCAAAAACTTAGTCCACCCCTAAACTGCTCATCATTAGTCAGTGATCAAAAACTCAGTCCATCTAAAATCTGGTCATACTCAGTCATTGAAAACCCAAAATTTTGCCTCTGTCCAGAAAATAGTCGTAGGAGTCTTCTTATTTATCATCCTGGTTCATATTCTATGTTGTATGATATTCCATCAGTCCTAACAGTTTATTGTTTGTGCCCTCATCCTGTGTCGTACGAGCTCTGATTGTCTGTCATCCGGTTCTTAGAATTGTCATTTTACCTTGCATCCTGTGTCGTATGATAAACTTTTGCACTAAACAGTTTGTCGTTCCAAACATACTCGTCTATCATACGGTACTAGGCAACAACTCGTATGAAACACTATTGTCATTATCCTGAAGCTAGCATACTGTCATCTGGTCTTGTAAAACCTATCGTATGAATCTCTAATTTTGTCAGTTGAGAATAGTCAAACTTGCCTAAAATAGTCTACAATGAGCATAATATTGGTTATCATCATCCTGAGCAAAAATAGATCAAGACAGTGTAGCTCTACCATTTGTGTTGCACGATTTGGTCGATCATCTTTCAGCTAGTTCAATCAACTACTTATCAAACCTAAGTCACTTAGATAACATCTTATACAAGATAGATCATTCTTGAAACCAGGCTGAATCTTAGTCACTTCTCTCGAATCAACTTAGATAAATGTCTTACACAGGATAGATCTTTCCTGAAACCAGACTAAATCTTAGTTTTTTCTCTCAATCAATACGTTAACCGAACAACTAGCTCTGAATTTGATCTTGACTTCTGCATTGCAAACAACTTTAGGTCACATCAGTCAATAAAAATGCCTACTCAAACTAGAAGCTCTTCTAAAAATTCTGACAAAAGTAAGAAACCCATGACTACCTTGGCTCAACAAATTCAAGTACTCAAGAGAGAAATATATGATATTCAAGCTCAACGAAAAGATTCAATGACCCCTCTTGAGATAAATTTCATGATATCAAGAACACTAGACTTCAAGAAATGCTAAAACAATTACGTAAGGTGGAACATAAAGTAATTGAAAATCAAAAGCCAAATCTCATTCAAAATCAGAAGACACCTTCACCAAGACAAAAAGACATCTATCCCCTAGATAGACAATTTACACCTTTGGGGGAATCTATTGAGTCAACTTTGAAAGAGCTTCTTGAGCATAATCTTATCATATTGCCTAAAAAGACCACATGGGGATGTGAATTTGCAAGTATTGTGCATATCATAGACAAAATGAACATAAGACTTTGAAATGCATGGAATTAAAACATAAGATTCAAGATCTCATTGATAATGGTGTCATTGAAATTGAAGATCCTAATGACTCACCTAAAGAAAGAAAAGGAACTACCTCCAAGCCTGATCAAAATAATGAACCTGTGTCTAGCAAGGCTCCATATGTGGCCTCCATCTCTTCCATGATGCCTTCATCTCTTGAAGCTTCTCAGCAACAATCCATACCATCTCCTTCAAAAAATGAACCTAATAATGAAACTTTTCATGTTGACCTTCAGGGTTTATCTCCTATGGAAATCCAAGTTAATCTCAATCTTGATATAAGTTCCTCACATGGTTTAAAAATCCCAGATCCTATGCCATCATGCAGTCCAATTCCAAACATTCCCACTCTAGAGAATCCCAATCAAAATGTTTCCCCATCATGCCAAAATATGGAGACCTTCCAAGAATCCCCTATGCCTATGCAAAATCATATTCCTTTCTTAGAAGTGGTTCTGTGCCAGGAGGATAATTTGAAGAATGAAGAAACAAGTCCTATCATAAATCAAGATCAAGACACCAAAACTCCTCAATCCCATCCAATGGTTGAAAAGGATCTTATCTCCATAGAATCCCATGAGGATCCCATTATACCTTTCCATTTCTTCCAAGATGATCTCCTTCCATCTCAAGAGCAAATCATCCTTCCTAAGAAAGATCATGATGCCTCTTCCACCTTTTCAAACGATCCTATTCAAAACGAAGAGTTAAATACTCTATCCAATGACCCTCTTCCATGTCAAGATCAAAGTATGCCTTTATCTCCTTGTCATAATCCTCCGCGTTCACCTTAAGGATCCATCATGCCTACAAAGCCCTCTCATGATCCTACAAGTCAAAATATTTATAAATGCAAAGGGGTAGACCTTCACAAGCAAGAACCCCTCCATGTCAAAGACAATATTAAGGGTCATGGCCTCAGAGACATTCCTCAAGATGGTGTTGTCCCTACTAAACCAAAATCCAGGTACACGCCTCCCCCTTCATCTCTTCCATCCATTTTAGGACCCTATATTTCTCCATCCCTTGTGCAAGATCAAAAAAGGCATACATCTGTGCACACCTTCCCTTCATGTAAAAGGACACAAAGGCCCACTGAGAAAAAGAAAGCAAAATCAAAAGCTATATGGGTTCCTAAGGAACTTGTAGAAGCAATGCGATCTAAGAACTTGGAAAAGCATAAAAAGTCAAAAACCATGTGGAACCCTAAGCATCTTCTTGAAGCACAACTGTCTAAAGAAAAATCCAAATCAACAACCAAGATTATTGTTCCTCCATCCAAACCTTCCAAATCTATTTCTCCATCACCTCCTTCATCTATTTTGGAACCTTATGTCCCAAAATCCCTGATTGTTCCTGCATCCAAATCTCAAAATGTGAGATCCACTTTTCCTCCATCAATCCACCATCCCTCAAGATGTGTGCCAATGGTGATCCCACAAATGTTTCCATTCACTCATGCACCAAACTTTCAATATCTAATCCATTATCCAACACCTCCTTTTCATCCTTCCATACCCCTTATCCAATCCTTTGCATAAGACTTTACCCTAGTTTCATCACAAAATCCAAAAAACTAAGGAAATCAACATTGGAGATGCTGGAAATGTACACTTAGTTGAGTCCTTCTTGGAAAGCCATCTTTATGCTGGACTAGTGAACTACCTACACAAAACTCCCTGACCCTATGAACAACATGCACCTTTAATGATATTTTATCTAAGGGTTGGGTTAGTTCAGGTTTTTCTATTTGCATTGCTTATCATTTTATTCAAAGCACTGCATCACATATAGTTTGTTTTTCAAATGCATCTCATTCATAAAGTTTTTGCATTTGCATATAGCAGCATCAATAAAACAAGGCAACTGTCCAAGTTTATCGTTTGTTTGCATTGAAGACAAACAAGGGTCGTCTTCTTTCTTAGATATTTAGGCATGAATTCCTTGAGGTCATAAGGTCATTCATTTTTAACATTACCCTATGATGACGCTTTACTTATGGTTGGGTAGTGATTTCACTATTTGAGACTTGTTAACCCAAAATCTATCAATTACTATATCTCAAACACATTAAAAAATCTCTAATTCATTCTAGACACTTAGTTGATCATATGACTAGTGAAAAATCTAAAATTCTACTTCAGCGCCACTGTAATTGTTACACCCAAGTAGGTTTCATTACTTACAAGTCAAGGCAAAAAGAAAAGAAAAAAGAAAAAGAAAAGTGCTATGCCAAATATTCATCTCAAGGCAACATAGCAATGATATATAACTGAAATATCACATCTACAAGTGCGACACAAAGCTTGACTATGGGACCATGCGAGTAACTCCATCGGGGCTATTAACGCCTACTGGCAATGGAGCAATATTCGAGAAATTACACTCTATAACCTCATCGGAGCTCTAAAAGCTTGCTAGCAATGAGGCTCTATTCGGGATGCTTTTGAAGTTAGAATAATCCATGTAGCTAGTGATATAGGATGCTAAGGATCTTTAGTGAACACAAGAGCGGGAATTAACTCATTTGCACCCACATGGGCAAAAGAAGATCAAAGTTTCAAGAACCAATGGGGAAGTTTTCTATGTTTCCATTTGTAAATTCTAGTCACTAAGTGTGTTAATTTGGATGTTCCAAGGGGCCTTAAGGATTGATTGATCACTTATCTATGAAATGTTTTGTACCTCCAATTCAATTGGTGTATTACAAAGTACTAAAAAAACATGGTTATCCTTGTTCGAATAGAAAATGCATCTTCATCATACATATTGCATTAACATAGGTCATATCAAAAATCATTGTCTCCATATACATTCTGCAGATCATCATGTCATATAGGTCTATATATTGGGGGCATAGCTAAGAAAATTCTAAAAAAAATCATAAAATATTCTGAAAAAAAATTCTAAAAAAATTCTAAAATGTCTTGAACAAAATTCTAAAAATAAAAAGAAAATTGGAAAATCAAAAACTGAAAAAACCAAAAAAAGAAAGAATAGACTATCCTTCAAACCAAATCAACCACAAACAAACTCTCAAAGTCCGCAATCAAACTTATTGCATGTCTTGCTAATCAATCTATCAAACTCTATCAAACATCAACACATCTTATACAAGGAAGGGTACACTCAAAACCAGACAGATCGGTCTTATATGGGGTACTTACTCTTTGAAACCAAACATTCCTATCAATGATCATCAAATCAAAACAATGACATAGATCAGTATGGCTGCTGAATTTTGTCCAGGTTAGTCTTATCTCTTGTACTGAAGTGTTGCATTCACGCTTTCGCTTATACATATATTTTAGTTGCTTTTGTAACATCTTGCTTCTTTTAGAACCCTCATGGCGTGAAACTAATAAATGTCCTAGTCTTAGGGTAATTGACTGAGCATTTTACGTGTCCTAAGCAGTATCAACCAAGTCAACTTTATGATAGTGAAACCTGGTCGTCCACTCTGAGTCAGTCACCTGTCTCCTGACTACTGAAGAGTTTTCTCACTAAGTACACAAGCAAAACAACAAAACTAAAAAACAATCACTAAATAGTTTGAGCTATGCATGGAAATTTTCTTTGTGTGTTGTCTTTTATATTGGTTTTCAATTATTATCCCTCTAAGTAACTCAAGGAAGTCTATGTTGACTAAGAGGAGCAAGGATTGGGAGCATAATATTTTCTTTATTTTCTGTTTGTAGGAATGATTCGATGATTTGGAAACATATAATAAGCTGGGTGTCTGTGATAAGAGCCTTCACATTAAGGTGAAATCACCACACATACCTCAACTCTGCTTATTTGTATGCTACAGGGAGGTTCACATCATTTCTTTATCTGTTTTGAGGGAATTTCTTTATCATGCAATTCTGGTCCCTGCAAAATTTGTCCATGGATATGAATGAAAAAAGGGTCATTGCGGACAAGATAATTAATATTGCACATGAAAAGAAAGGAACTGTAATCTACCTGCTATGTTTGTTAATGCTCAGTGATGAAACTTAAGCATTTCAAATCCAATGACTAGGTTAAGGTTGCATTTCATTCTGCATTTTGTGAATTTAGAGTGATTTCGGTATGGTAATGATCTCTTTATCTTTTGAATGAGAGTTTGAAGTTTCATCATTTCTAAGCTAAGTGGTCTCTTCTTCAGCACTTCTCCGATCGAGTACTTGTGTATTGAGATGTTTAGCTACATACATAAGCATTTTAAATAGATTCATACATTTATTATCACTCATTTACATTTATCTTATTGCATTGAAGAAATTTTTTTTGCACTACTCATTACTCATTTTCATTCATTTTATTTGCATATGAAAAGAAACAAAAACAAACATCCATATTCATTTGCATTACATACATCCATATTGAACAAATATGCATACATATAGAATAAAGCATATAAAAGACATCTCATAATCGATCGACACAAGTACATTGAAGTCAAATCAAGATCTCATATATATAATCATCAATATCTTAGGGTACAAAATAATGTCAACTGACATATACAAACTCCCATCGAAGCAAGAATCGTAAGGGCTACAAAAAATGGGTGTGTCTACAAAAAAAAATCTAAGAGCTACACAAAAAGATATAGCTCTCTGCCTCTCCCTCATCACTAGGTGGTGGAGGAGGTGGAGCCTGCTGACCCGGATCCTACCTAGGTGCCCGAGCTCCCTCTGATCGAGCCATATACTAAGAATAAGGTACAACCTGCTGTGCTACTAGAACCGCTATGCTATATGCTGCAACATAGTAGGCTTCCTGACTCGTCTGATGGAGTACCTCCTACCACAATGTGTCTCGCTCTACCCTCATCTCTGCTAGCTGTCAATCTCTCTCCGCTAGCTATGTCTACATAACTGTCAGCTTTGATTGCAAACCTGCTAGGCATGCTCTCATTGACCGTGTTGTGTCAGCCCCCTGATCCCTCGCAGGCTCTCCACCTCCATCTCCGCCTCCATCACCTCCTCCATCTCTGCCTCCGGCTCCCCCCTGCTCCCCCCTACTCCTCCCTCCTATATCTGACCTATCTCAAAGCTACTCTCTCCTCCCCTCCACCACCCTCTGTCACCCTCGCTCTGCTAAGTCTCATGCCAATAGTCCCTAGGAATCCACCCTCTCCTCTCTACTGCTGCCTACCACCAACTAGCACCTTGCTGCTGCTAGTGCCAGGATTGCCACCTATCCACCTCAGAGCTTCAGCTCTCAGTACCTGCCTATGTCCCTGTCCCTATGCTTGCACAGGGGCATCATCCTCAACCTCCTTGATACAAGGTGCCTGCTTTGTTGGATCAGTAAATCTTGGGAAAGGATGTTACTGAAACCAATCCCTGTACTGGGGCAATACCCTTGCATCTGCAATATCATCCAAGTAATCCCATCTCAGCCGCTGTAACCCAGTCAGCTCTTGCATGCCTAAGGCATATGATAACCTTGGCGCCTATCCCTTGTTGGTATTTTGGATATGGTTTTGTCATTGATGTCAACACCTATTAACACTTATCAACTTTGGCACTTGGAGAATTGGCAATGTTCACCGGCAAGCAAGTGACTTATGCACAGTCACCGGTATCTGGTACACCGACAGGATATATTATTCACTGGCACTTGGAATGACATGGAAAACACTTGGTTATGTCAAAGACATCATTTGGACACTTTGTCTTGGAGATTTATTCATTGGTATATTCGAGTTTTCATATTTGCTGTTACCAGCAAATAGGTCCAGGATAAGCACCGACAGGCTTATCTATTCCAGATCAGCACGTCATGCTATGGAGATGATTTTGTTGTTATTATAAATGCATTGAGCCGACATCATGCATCGGATACTGTTTTATTTGTAATTGATTTTATTGTAATATCTTTTAGATCCGACCTACTAAAATTGGTCTTAGGTTTTGGTATATATGTAAGATCTTATTTGAAAGATCAGTATGCAAATGTGAGAACGATTGTAATTCAGTATATGCAAGAATAAGCAGAGCTATACACGCAGACATCATTTGAAGGTTGAAGGAAGGTTTTTGTGAAGGCATATCAGAACTAAACTGGTACTGAATCCAACATATGAAGATGCTATTTTGAGCAGTACATCACTATTGGATTTAACCATCCAATTGTAGTCAGTGTGACTCCTATTTGTGTTTGAGCAGTGAGCTCTAGGCGCTTGGCCTTTCTACATGTGTAGACCCCATTTGTATACACACACTATCTGTAGTAGTATCATCTGATTGTGGGTAAGGATTCCCACCGTGGTTTTTCCCCTTACAGGGTTTCCACATACAAATATCGGTGTTATGTGTTGTGAATGTTATTGTCTTTCTGTTTCATGCATTAATCTTTACCGGTACTGCAATTAACTGATAAATTGTTTACCGACATAAATTTTGGTTTACCGGTATTAAGCATTAAGGTTGGTTAAGTGGTTTTTGGTTTGAATTTATTTGACAACTGATTCACCCCCCCTCCCAGTAGTCTCAGGGAGCTAACAATTGGTATCAGAGCTTAGTCCTCTTTTTGTAGAAGTTTAACAGCTTGAGGAGATCCAATGCTAACTATTTCAGGAAGGACAATCCTAAACTTTATGGAACCAACTATGGCATATGGAAGATCAGGATGGAGACACATCTGAATTGCATTGGAAAGGACATCTCAGATGTTACAAAGAATGGCTATACTGCTCCTACTCAAAGTCAATCTAATCCACCTAACTTGGCTAAAGATGAAGAAAATGATTGCAAAGCAAGGGAAGCACTTTTGAGCGCATTATCAGATCAGCAAATCATGGGATTATCTGATAGATCTACTGCTAAAGCTATTTGAGACCATTTGGAAACATTGAATGAAGGAGATTCCACAATCAAAATTGCAAAACTTGAAAGCTTCCGGGGTAGGTATGAAAATCTGAAAATGGAAGAAGATGAAAGGATTTTTGCTTTTATGGAAAGAGTTAATGAAATTGTTTTGGGTACTAAATGTTGTGGAGGAACCTTAAGTGAAGATGAAATTGTTTCAAAAGTTTTAAGGGGATTTCCACCGGCATACAAAATGAAAGTTACTGCTATAAATGAGTTAAGAACAATGCCTAATACATCAGTAACTAGGGACACATTGATTGGAAAACTTTTAGCTTTTGAGATTAAGGAATTTGGTCCTATTGCTACTATAAAGACAGATTTAGATTTTAAGGCATCAACATCATCTACATCATCATTTGACAAATCTGATTGGAAAGCCTTTTATGCAAGAGAAATTGAAGAAAGCAGGAGAGAAAATGAAGAACTTGAAGAACTAGAAGCACTATTTGCAAGGAAAATGCCTAAAGGTCCAGTTGGAAGTAAGTATGAAGGTAAAGCACCCTTTAAATGTTTTAATTGTAATAAGATTGGTCATATGGCTTCAAGATGCCTTGATAGACATGCTAGATTGAAAGAAGAAGCTAGAAGAACATACAAGCCTAATCCTGAATATCAAAGATACAGATTTAAGAAGAATAAAGACATGTCTTGTTATCTTGCTAATGAAGGAGTCACTGATGATTCTGATGAGGATCCGATAGATAATGGATGGGTCTTTGTTGCTATAATAGAAGATCAACCGACACCTACTGTTCAACTGGTAGAGCAAGCCCTGGTAGCTAAAGTTGAAGTTAAGGATGATTGGATCATTGATTCAGGATGTTCACATCATATGACTGGTGATAAAGGTAAATTCTTGGCTTTTTAGGAATATAATGGAGGGCTAGTAAGATTTGGAGATGATAAAGCTTGTTTGATCAAAGGAAAAGGTACTATATCTCTTGATGGTAAGTATAATACCAACAACATTTACTATGTTGAAGGTTTAAAGCATAATCTTTTGAGTGTTGGTCAATTAGTTGAAAAAGGATTTTAGTTACAATTCAAGAATGGGAAATGCAAAATTATGAACATAACTGGTTTAGAAATTGCAACCGGTAATCAAACTAGAGGTAACATCTTTCATTTGAATAACAATGAGAAGACATGCTTGATTGCACATATTGATGAAAGTTGGCTATGGCATAAGAGAATCTGTCATGTAAACTTTGATTGCATTGTGAAAATCAGTACAACTAAAGCAGTTAGAGATTTACCTAAGATTGTTAAACCTCACAATCTGGTATGTAAGGAATGTCAATTTGGAAAACAAGTTAGAGCATCTTTTAAAAGTATTCCAGAAAAATCCAATAATGTTCTTGACTTAATTCATACTGATTTATGTGGTCCAGCTAGAACTAAAAGCTTACAAGGAGATAGATATTTCATGCTAAACATTGATGACTATTCTAGAATGTGTTGGGTTACTTTTCTCAGAGAAAAATCAGAAGCATTTGGGAAATTCAAACTATTCAAGGCAATGGTAGAAAATGAAACCGGTAAGAAAATCAAATGTTTGAGATCAGATCAAGGAGGTGAATTCACATCTAAGGAATTTAATACATTCTGTGAAGTAAATGGAATCAAAAGACAGTTATCAATACCCTGGACACCACAACAGAATGGAGTTGTAGAAAAAAAATAGAACTATTTTGGATGCTACTAGAAGTATGTTATCAGAAGCAAATCTACCGCATGTATATTGGAGAGAGGCAGTAAGCACAGTAGTCTACACATTCAAAATAGTTCACATCAAAAGTGAAACTGGTAAGACCCCTCATGAACTATGGTTTGGTATTACTCTTACTCTTAAATATTTTAGAATATTTGGAAGTAAATGCTATATTAGAAGAGATATGTATATTGGCAAATTTGATCCTAGAAGTGATGAAGGAATATTTCTTGGTTATTCATCTAAGAGAAAGGCATATAGATGTTTTAACAAGAGATTGCAGAAAATTGTTGAGAGAACAAATGTGAAAATTGATGAACAATTTAGAGGAACTTCAAGGTATATAGACTCTGAACTGGCAACAAAGATACTGACAAATGAACCTACATTGAACCCACCGGTATAGAATGAAGATCCAGTTACACCGGTATCATCTGAAAAATTCCATTGTAACTAAAGAACAACAACAAACAAAGATACCCCGGTATGTAAGATTGAACCACACTAAAAATTATATAATTGGGAACAAATATCAAGGAGTTATGACAAGAGGAAGACTGGAAAATGAAGAGGTATTTCTTATTTCTCAAATTGAATCATCATCAATTAATGAGGCATGTGAAGATAAACACTGGATCAAAGTTATGGAAGAAGAATTAGAATAAATTAAAAAGAATAACACATGGACATTAGTTCCCCGGTCTAAAGACAAAAATGTAATTGGAACAAAATGGGTATTGAGAAACAAAATTAATGAAGATGGTAAGGTAATCAAAAATAAAGCAAGACTAGTGTGTAAGGGATATTCACAGAAAGAAGGAATTGATTACAATGAAACCTTTGCACCGGTAGCTATAATTGAGGCAGTCAGATTATTCTTAGCTTTTGCAGCACACAAAAACTACAAAGTATATCAAATGGATATTAAATGTGCATTTTTGAATGGAGATCTTGAAGAAGAAGTTTACATTGAGCAACCTGATGGATTTTCCTTGATAGATAACAAAGATATGGTTTGCAGGTTAAGGAAAACTTTGTATGGGTTGAAACAAGCTCCAAGGGCTTGGTATGCTAGATTGGATAAATATCTTTTGAAAATTGGTTTTTCTAAAGGTAATGTTGACATCAATTTATACTATAAAGTCACTAATGATGACATCTTGGTTATAGAAGTTTTTGTTGATGATATAATCTTTGGAAGAGAAGATGGGTTATGTAAAGACTTTTCTATTGAAATGCAGCAAGAATTTGAAATGTCTATGATTGGAGAGATAAAATTTTTTTTAGGATTGCAGATTTCATAGACTGATAAAGGTATATTGTTGAGTCAATCTAAGTACTTGAAGGATTTATTAAATAAATTTGGGATGGAAAACTCTAAACCGGTAAGAACACCTATGACTACAAATGACAAATTATCACTAAGGGATGAATCTACACCTGTTAATCCCACTAGGTACAAATCTATGATAGGAGGTTTACTGTATTTGACACAAACAAGACCTGATATTATGAATGCAGTATGTATTGTTTCAAGATTTCAGAGTAATCCTAGAGAAAATCATGAATCAACTATAAAAAGGAATTTTTGGTACTTACAAGGCACTACAAATCTTGGCCTATGGTATCCTAGAGATGAAAACTTTGAATTATGTGCATACACAGATGCAAATTGGGCAGGAGATGTAGATGATAGAAAAAGCACCATCGATGGAGCATTTTTTCTTAGAAGCAAATTAATTTCTTGGTTGAGTAAGAAACAAAGTTGCACATCTTTATCAATAGTAGAATCAGAATATGTTGCAGCAGCAACTAACTGTACACATGTATTATGGCTTAAGAAAATGTTGAAGGATATAAAGGTAAAATGCAAGGAGCCTATAACTATCTATTGTGATAACACTGCAGCAATTGATATATCTAAGAATCCGGTACTACATTCTAAAACTAAACATGTTTCTATCAAATTGAATTTTCTAAAGGAGAATGTTGAAGCAAAAGAAGTAAAACTGGTTTATGTAAATACTAAAGAGCATATTGCAGATATTTTCACTAAACCTTTGCCTAAGGAGACTTTTGAATATCTCAGAGATCAGCTTGAGGTCATACCCCCACCGGTAGAGACTTAGACAGTTGATGTTTGTCATCAACCGACAGAATTAACAGAGAAATCTTTTACTTCAGCTTTGATGAGGAGAGCTACTTCACAGGGGGAGTAGTTGGTATTTTGTATTTGAACTTGGTTTTTGTATTGCTTTGGCATTTGATGTCAAAGGGGGAGAGATTGATATGGAAAAACACATGTTACTCCTAGGGGGAGAGATTGTTATTTTGGGAGAGATTAATTACTCTCTGTACCTGAATTTTGATTTCTGGTTTTGATCTCTTTTTGGGAGATTGTTGGTTTTTGGAATTTGGCATTTCTATTTTGGCACTTTGATGGTTTTTCCATCTTGTGTTGCCATCAATGCCAAAGGGGGAGATTGTTGGTATTTTGGATATGGTTTTGTCATTTATGTCAACACCTATTAATACTTATCAACTCTGGCACTTGGAGAATTGGCAATGTTCACCGGCAAGCAAGTGACTTATGCACAGTCATCGGTATCTGGTACATCGGTAGGATATATTGTTCACCAACACTTGGAATGACATGGAAAACACTTAGTTATGTCAAAGACATCATTTGGACACTTTGTCTTGGAGATTTATTCATTGGTATATTTGAGTTTTCATATTTGCTGTTACCAACAAATAGGTCCAGGATAAGCACCGACAGGCTTATCTATTCCAGATCAACATGTCATTCTATGGAGATTATTTTGTTATTATTGTAAATGCATTGAGCCATCATCATGCATTGGATATTATTTTATTTGTAATTGATTTTATTGTAATATCTTTTAGAGCCGTTCTACTAAAATTGGTCTTAGGTTTTGGTATATATGTAAGATCTTATTTGAAACATCAGTATGCGAATGTGAGAAGGATTGTAATTTAGTATATGCGAGAATAAGTAGAGCTATACAAATAGACATCATTTGAAGGTTGAAGGAAGGTTTTTGTGAAGGCATATCAGAACTAAACCGGTACTGAATCCAACATATGAAGATGCTATTTTGAGCAATACATCATTATTGGATTTAACCAGCCAATTGTAGTCAGTGTGACTCCTATTTGTGTTTGAGCAATGAGCTCTAGGTGCTTGGCCTTTCTGCATGTGCAGAGCCCATTTGTATACACATACTATTTGCAGTAGTATCATCTAATTGTGGGTAAGGTTTCCCACCATGCTGTTTCCCAAGGTTTCCACTTACAAATATCAGTGTTATGTGTTGTGGGTGTTATTGTCTTTCTGTTTCATGCATTAATCTTTACCAATACTGCAATTAATTGATAAACTGTTTACCGGGATAAAGTTTGGTTTACTAGTATTAAGCATTAAGGTTGGTTAAGTGGTTTTTGGTTTGAATTTATTTGACAACTGATTCACCCCCCTCTCAGTTGTCTCCGGGACCTAACATCCCTGCCTCTCCTCATCTGCATAACGCGCGTATGCAGCAAACTCTAGCGAGATCCCCTAAGATCTACCATACTACCTCATCACTCGAGTAACAACAAACCACTCAACCACTGTCTGTGATCTGCCTATGAGAGGCCATGTCATAAATGGGTCTCTTACGAACAGGTCTCCAATCATCCCAAGGCTCCAGACCCCTATACAGTCTCCATATCACGACTATCAAATCGTCTAGCTATTGTCTCCAATAATCTATCTTTCCCAGATGGGGCTGCGTAATATATCCAGAATATCAGTAAACAATAGGCTAATGTGGATCTCTAGCATCATCCATGATCAGTTTTCATACTGGGAGGTTCTCCCAAGCCCATATCTATAGTATGAAAACTCCTGCAGCTATACTCTTCCCCTCTCGGTAGACAATCTCATGCATCTCATGATACATGTGTGCTAGAATACATGAACCCCATCCTAACCTCTAGGGCTGCTCCACAAGTCTCTCCAACATCCTATCTCATCCACATAAAAACCCCTGCTATTCCCTATCTGGCATAAGAAAGTAGCCGATGAAACCTGCCAAGACGCAAGCTAGTGGAAAGTCCTCACTGTACCTAGTTATCATCACGTCCCAACTGATAGAACATGTCAAAATATCTGTATCTCTATATACTTGTCTCACAACTAGCAGCCCAGGATGTTGTGCTGCATCATAATCTACCTTACCCCTAGCAAAAGGGATACGAAGAATCTTGTATACGTCCTCGGGAGTGATAGTCATCTCCCCAACTGGTAAATAAAATGTATTATGCTCTGAATGGAACCTCTCAACTAATGCAGTGAGCATACCATGATTCACATAAATATCAGGCAACTCAAGAAGATGAGTCAGTCCGCACAAATCTATATGTGCTTGGTCTACATCAGATAACTAATGAACTAATGTAATAGTCAGTGGATATACACATCTGAATAACACATGAGGCAATTGAACCTACAAAAATCAAACAATGACGCATTAGGAAACATTTCAACTTAGCCTATAAGAGAAGCAAAACATCATGCAAATCCAACTACATCAATGACAAAATCAAAATTTCAAGTTTGCACCTTCAAATAGGCTTACTGTTTTTCAAACGACAAAACATCACAGAGGCAGCAACTCGTATGAGTCAGGAATAGGCTGTGTATGACAAAATAGTCTGATATGACACATGACTAGCCCTAGAACGACAAAATGGGATCTTTTGAAGGTATTCGTATGACAAAAGGGTGTATGCAGGATGACAAAACTAGTGACTTTAAACGATTAAACAAACTTCATCAGTTTGTCGTACGAGATGGGATCTTGCCTCGCATGAAAAAACAATAATGGCCGACTTCTACATGCCGAAAAATGAAAAAATCAACAAAAAAATTCAATTTTGAAATGATTAAAAGGCTTCAGATCGATCACTTATTGTTGGCTCATAGTTACGAGGTCGATTATGTCATCTCTAGAGCTCAAATCGATGCACTTGTGTGGGAACGACCATTTTTCTTCGCATAAGGCTTTTTGAATTTTCAAACTTGGAGGGTTAAAATGAATTGAAAATGACACTTCTAGCCCTTATATAGTCAAATTTTTCAACTTTCTCCGATGGACATGAAAATTGTACCCTTAGCTAATTTGTCTGTCCTGATTCTATTTTTGGGATCGAAATCGAAATCCGGGATCATTCTCCTAGTCAATTTCAATAATTTTGGACCACTTAGTGCTTTCATCAAATGCTCATTATTTCTTCAAATTGCACTCAATTTCTAATGAATCAACGCTGAATCTCAATTTCTATTCTACAGATCAACTTCGCACTCAATTTTTCATCAATCAACATCAAATCTTTAAATATTCCTCTGAATCATTTTTTGTGCTCAAGTCATTATCATCGCTTAAAAAATTGCCTATTATCATCATGAACCCTCGCTATCTTTCGATTTCACTCCCGAGGGGGCATACTGATGACCTTATGACCTCACATCTTCAAAGTCGAGAAAATTTTCAAATCTTCATCAAAAGTCAAGGAAAAATCTTTTTCAAATAAAGAAAATCAAATTCTTATTGCTAAGGGGCATCTCAGCTTCATCGCTTCATATCAAGTTGAGATCTCTCGATCATCTGAATCGAATCAATCACTAGGGGCATATTAGTTTCATCGCTTTTCATCAAGCTGATTATTCATTTAAACTCAATCAAAACTTTAAAGAGTATCTTTGATCACATGCTCAATCTAAGCAAGTGTTCAGTTTCATCGCATCGAATCAAGCTAGAGAGTTTATCTTTGCTCATCGTGTCTTGATCCATCAAGTTCAAGATCGATTTTATCTTTGCTCGTTGTGTCTAGTTCAATCAAGTTCTGGATTAGTAAGATCGGCTTCTTGATCAATCAAGTTCAAGTTCAGTATATTTGCTCTCAATCGGTCGTAGTTCAATCAAGTTCGGGATCGGTATCGCTTTAATCAACTTTGTTTAGCTTCATCACTTCAAATAAGCTAAACACCTCACTTTTCATCCAGTTCATGATCAATCAAGTTCAGAACTGGTATCTCCTAGACTTCAAATATTCTTTGAACCAACATGCTACTTGCACATTAATTCAAAGAGGGGCAAATGTAATACCCTAAAAATGGTCATCTAAACCATGGGCCCCTAATCTCGACAACATCACCAAGGTCCTAACCAAAGGCAATTAAATCAATCTTGAGCACATTAATTAATTCTTTAATCATCAAATATTGCATGGCAAATCAAATACTCATCATTAATTGCATGGTTAATTGAATCTGATTTCTTAATTATTTCAATTAATCCTAAATTGTTCTTTTTCTCTATCTCTCTTGTAATTCTCTATAAATTCAGCCTTTGTCTCTCATTCAAAACACCCTAGAGATTTATTATTATACACTTTTTTCTCTGGAGTCATTGAATATATTGTTCTTTCTTTTTGAGATGATTGCATCTTAGTTTATTCATATTGCATATTTCATATTGCTTGAATCTTTCATCCATCTTGCATCCATTTAGCTTAATAACATGCTCATATAGATTAAATCCTTCATCTTGGTGTAGTCTAGTCACTGGTATTGCTTATATAAATCTGAGAGCAATCTTATACTCACATCATTTAGAAGGCAATTAGTCGATTTGTTATGGTTTTATTATTCATGCTTATATCTGTCTAACCATACATGTAATGACTTAATTGAAGTGTTGTGTCTTGTAGCTATCAGACTTATTTCACTTTTTCACACACATAGATACCACCTACATAGGGTGGAGGCTACCCCTTCATATGCTCAATCCTAATGCACCACTGGAAGCAGAGCAAGGACTTGGATTCCACGTAAACTTGTTTAAAACCTATCTCAGGTATACATACTATTCTGTTGGCCTGTCCTTGGTCTCAATACCCCATATTTCATGATGATAGAATCCATGGTGATTGCAGCAGACATTCAATGCGTTAATGCTAGTGATTTTGATTTTGCCACATTCATTGCTAGACAGATTGATTTGAGCCTTCTTGCCATGAAGAATGATACATCTAAAATATTTTGTCCACACTATTCTTTATTGATGCACATGATGTTATTCTATGGCCAAGATCTAGGCATCTGGCTTGAGGAGATGAGAATCAGATAGATTGATAATGATAACCAGCCATTGCCAATCCAATTATGGACTTTAGCATGGGATTGTAGATTTGTCAGTCAAATTATATTCATTTTGAGGAGTATTTTGACAAAAGTTTATACAAATTCTATGATCACCAATGCATCTCTGCACTCACTCATGAGGTCAAAAGGTTCCTAAGGCCTGTAGACTTTGGGGGACCTGAGATAGTCAAACATAATTGGGGTGACTGGTATTGTTTCTTAGACATGACAATGATTAGGGTTTATTGCTTTGAAGATTCTCCTTATTTGTTACCTAAGATAGTGCCCAACAAGATAACTTATTTGGAAATTATTAGACAAATTATAATTTATAATCACATACTCTTGAACAAACATGACAAATAGGATTTTATGCAAGGACCATATGCATTGGTGAATTTACTATCACTGGGAAGGAATAACAGGAACTCACAATAAACAAATTAGCCCATTACAACATGAAGCTAGGTGCCCCAAGAAAAGGGTTTGACCCTGAAGGATACATCAATGTTGCAAGGAGAAAGAAAAATCTTGGTGAGTATGAGCATATCCCATTTGTGAGGGATGATTTGATAAGGAACCTGGATAAGAAGGAGGCCAAAATGGCCATTGACAATCACAATAGCGAGATGGAGCCAAAGCTGAGAGAAACACAAAGGATCGACGTGCCATCATCAAGAAATGAATAATCATCATCAAGTGATGATGAACTCTCCTTTTAGAAACTCTCTAAAATAATGATTGAAGAACATGTGCCTTGTTGACGACTGTTTTGACACACCCACCAACAATCAGGTAGCCAATGTGAACACTCACCACCTCTCCTGAAAAGAAATAAGTTTAGGAAAACTAACTGCTCCAAGGTCTCTATAGTCGGGTCATGATGGTGATGGGCAACCCAATGGCTGATGTGGTTGTACCTGTTAAGGGGCCTGCTGGTTAAAACTAAATCCCATTGATCGTTAATAACTTAACTTCCTCTTTTTTGTATATTTTATGGTTTTAAGATTCTCTGGAAAATAAAATTGCGAAAGATAAGGAAACAAAAAAACAACAATGAAACTAATTCAATAACAACTTAACAAACTACTCAATTAGTTCCCTGTAATCCAAAATTATCATATATTATCCAAATTAGCATTCAACAACGGACCTCCAGTAAACCTGCAAAGTCAGCAACTTCACAGACTCATGGAAAGAATATCACCAAAATATTGTCTACCTCAATAAGTCTCATACACCACTTACGTGCGCAATATGATTCATAAAGCAATAAACAGAAGATCAGAACATGTTGCTAATTCCAAATAATAGACATTACTAGATCACAAAGAACAACTTCATAGAATATATGCATAGATCAGGCAATCTACAAGATGCTTCTTGTATTCATTTCAAAGAATGTGTACCAAAAGTAACTCAAGTTCATAATAATCTATAAAATAATCTAAAATTTCTAAGTGGGCCTCAAATCATCAACTTGTGGACCCTTAAAAATGAATCAAACTTCTCAATTTATAAAGTTTTCTACCCTACTTTCTAGGAAATAAATCTAATCTAAAATAAGAACTCAAAACTAGGAGTCACAGTTAACTTGCAAGTTTCTGCCTCTAGGCTCTAGTTAACTAATATGAAACAGAGGTTCAGTGAGCACTACAAAGAGCATGTTGTATCAGCCAAGCTTTTGTAGTCATGTAGAATTTTGTACAAAATTGGAACAGGAGTTGGAGGTGCCATCAAAGTGCCAGTGGAAAAGTCATGCAAAATCTCTTCTCATAAATCCTTCTATCTTTAGTAACTGCAGGTTCATCTTCTACTTCTTTTTATAAGATTTACAATTATTAATAATACATGCAACTTCATCAGCAGCAGGATCAACAACATGCTTGATTCTAAATTTATACTTTCTCAAAATTTCCTCTGCCTTCTCTTCTTTCTTCTCCAATTCCCCTATTGTTTATGCTGCCTCTTGACATTGGGTGATCAGGTATGTTTATATGTCCATTAATATGACATCAAACTGAGCTAGAGGTATCAAACGTTGGGCCTCATATGCATGCCACTGATTCAATAATTGCTCTTCCTCCATGACCCTTGTATCAGTTATCCCTAATCCAAAAACTCCGAGTAGATGCTTTACAAAATCCTCATATTTCAAAATTACCTTGAGGAGATGAACTTGAATGTCTGCCACATCCTTCACATACCGCTGAAGCATCTCGATCTTCAGTTCCAAAATGTATGCGTAAGATTGCAAGTTTTTACAACTATCACCACCCAAAAGGTCCTCCTTCATTATTACCTCTTCTCCTAAATACAAAACTTTATTCAAAATCTGGAACTGTTTACTAAACGTCTTGAGCTTTCACTCCCATTTCTGAGAAGAAGAAGCTAATGCTCCTCCCACCTGTACTTCCTCATACTCCTTCATAGTATTTTACAAAAATAATCTAATTTTTGAGGTATTTATTTGGGCTCATGACTTTGTTGTAGCAGCTACCTATCTTACCTCCATTAATGATTTTAGCTCTCCCGCTGGGAGTGATGAAGTTGATGGTAGATTATCATTCTTGCAAGTATCTAATGGCTTGCCCATCTCTATCAGCAGCTGTTTGTACTTCTCTAGCTATGTTTTAAGCTCTATGTGGGAGGTATGTTCTTTCTCTATTCATCCCCTGACGACACTAGTGGCAAGTTCCAAAGTATCCAACTCTCCCCACTTTGTTTTCTTGCCTAATTTTACTTAGGATACTTGGTATTTTGGGAGGATTGACCTTCTATGTGAAGTGGAATTGCCACATCGGCAACAATTTCACCTGAACCTAATCTTGAGAAATGATGTACAACCTTAGATTTATTGACCTTTCTTGGTTCCTCCATGATTGCTTGTTGTAGTGTAACTTTAGGTAGCTCTACTCTCCTTTTCTTCTTCTCAAAAGTGAATTTGAGCCATAGTGGTATATCTTTATCCTTGTCACCTATGTGACACTATGCCAATAGTTACAATATGTACATCTGCCTATTCTTTTGCTTCATCCTTCTCTTCTGCTTCTATTTGTTTAGGATCTTGAGGCGAAGCAACTTTGGTAGGCAAAATTAGTTTGGAGAGCAATGTTAACATTCAGCTGTTGTTGCTTATGGAACTCTCCCAACTTATCATCAACCTCTTCTTTGAATGTCCTTCCCTCCTTATCTATTTCTTTCATACCTTGCCCGATAGCTATATCCTTAAGGAGGTCTTCTTGGTCTTGAGGGGTTAAGACTAATCTTTCATTCAACAAATCTTTTTCCTCATTTTGTTCTTTCTCCCCTCCCATTATTTGTTACTCTTCTCCTTGTTCTTCTTCTTGATCTGAATCAATCTCAATATTTTGGACACTTACAGTTTCTATGGTAGGCCTAAATGCCTGTGTCCTGGGCGGTATTGTGGTTGTATCAATCAATGGTGGCATAGGAGCATTGGCAACTGGGACCTGTGTTGTAGCTGCTAGAGGAAGTCGAGTGAGTGCATCTTCATCTGTTTCTATTTCTCCTTCTTTCTCCTAAGCCCCTTCCCTATAGTCTGTCCTATAGTTGTCCTTAGTGGAAGAACTTCAGTGAGTGGGATAATTCCTAATCTATTTGTTACTCCTAGGTTTACAAACGTCTTCAATAATTCAGATTTTCTCATCTCCATATGAAGCTTTGCCATTAAGTCATCAATGCTATCTTCAGGCCCAACTGCTTCATCCAGGTCAATGGATGTAGTTTTCCTTGAGCTCGATCTTGTCTTGCTAGCATATTTCTTATAACCCCTTGATTGGGACACCCCTGAGGTGGACTCTTTCTGCTTCCCCTTTGAAACACTCGGCCTAACCCTTAAACTGAGCCACTATTTGGTCCTGTTAATTACCATTTGGGAGACTTTGTCTATACTAAGATATTCATGTGTGGACCACCTTATATGGGAGAGAACCTTTTTATCAATTTCCTACTCTTTGTATGCAGCATCAAGCAAGTCTCCATAATCCCTCAAGTCTTTAGGGAGATTAGTTTCAATTTCAAAATCCCTTATTTGGGGTACAGATGATCTATTGCAATTCTTCTCCCTCACTTCAAAACTGTCTTGGAGGTTTGCCCAAAAATCCTCCAATCTGGACTTATGTCCCTCATATGATTTAGGCATAGTTTGCTTGAGTTTCCCGTAGGGATCATAAAATTCCCTTGCAGAATCAGACTCCTTTAAGTTCAAATCTTGGAGCTCTTGCTCTGCCATCTTTGCTACCTATATCTTTGAGCAAGAAAAATACCCAATGGACGCTGAAAAATCAATCCTTGTTTTATGCTTGGATGACAGGAGGGATTAAAGGCCTGGCAACTTCCTAACATACTCTAACAAGATGATTCGATGTTTGCAGTACCTTGGCAGCAACATTCGGATCCCTGTAAACCCACTGACCCTTATGTAGGTGGAGCATTGGTTTTGAATAAACCAACATGCCCATTCTTGGATGATGCCCATGGCCTCTGGGGTAATCCTGTATTTTTTGTCTCTAATTAACTTAATGGTTATGGGGAAGAGGAAGGCATTGTTAATCCTTTTAAAGTGTGCCTTTGCATTAGTGAAGGGGAGTTGGGAATAATATTCCCAGACCTTCTTTTGTCCTTCTTCATCTCCAAGCTGACATTCCACCTATAGGCCTGTAAATTTACCTTCTCTTGCAGCCACCTAGATGACATAGGAGGTGAAAAATAATTTCTTGGTTTGGTGGACCTCCTTCATCTTTCTACATATATTGTCAGAAAGGATCTGGGCCCAATCGAAGTATTGTTTCCCTATGAGGATGGTGGTCATGAATTGAAACATCTAGGGCTAAAAGTGTTTGCAGTCAGGCTTGCCAAAGGCCCTGTTCAACATGATGATTAGTTATCTCTAAGGCTCTTTGAAGTCTTCCCTCAGTATTTCTGTGGCCTTTAAGCCTATTTTCCTCTCCTCTTCTAACCAATTTTCATTCATGTGCCTCTTGTTTGAGGTCACATTGTTGTTCCATACACTCAGGGCCTCCTCTTTAGTTGAAAGGAATATCTCATCTCTGGTGGGGATGCCGAACACAAATCCCAGCATATCCAGGAACAATCTATTATTGTTTTACCCTATGCATCTATGCATTTCCTAGTATCAGGGTCATAGAATTGGGCGATTGTCATAATGAACTCCAAAGCCTGTATCGACTACGGGAAGATGGTAGCCTCCACTAGGCCTGATCTCTTTATCCTTCTTAGTGGGGCTTCCAACCTTTGTTTATCCAACTGAGTCTTAATGTCTTTTATCTCAATGTGTCTGACTTTGATATCTATAACCCATTTGATTTGGTCATCCAATTTTGAAACATAAAATTGCCCCTGGTAATGGTACTTCATGGTTGCAGGAAGTCGGTCAATATCTTTGCCTCTCTTACTGGAAGTTGGGTCCATTTAATAGCTTGAATCTACAAGAAGGAAACAAGTGTTAATGCCTTGTACAAAATATGAAAAACTTCATTTAGCTCGGGACTCTAGGGTTCCAAGGTAGATAGCTTTCTTTAAAAAAAATGACCTCAGAACTCCGGGGTTTCGGGGTTGCTAAGCTTTCAAACAAAAAAAAGAGCCCGTAACTCTAGGGTTCTGGGCTTGATCTATTGCAAATGAGTCTAGAACTTTGGGGTTTCAGAAACCCGAGTTGGGTGCACTGGATACCAAAAAAGCCTTAAAGAGGACGAGCTCAAAAGAACGAACCTCAGAACTCTGGAGTTTCAGGGTTCTGGGGTCTATGGCAAATCAAAAGGTCAATCCGGAACTCCATGATTCTAGGGTGTCAAGCTCATTATGGGTTAAGCACAAGACCAGCCTTGAAATTCTAGGGTTTCAGGGTTGGGAAGAGAAACTAACCTGGAACTCTAGGGATCCAGGGTAAAACTAGGGCACGCGAGGAGACAAAACAAAAACAAAAAAAAATGACAAACAAGAAAAAAAATGCTGGAAAAGAAGATCTAACCTTGAAAACAACAAAGAGAGCAATAAAAGTCACCAACTTGGTGAGAAAGATCGCCCAAGAATGCAAAAGGAACTTGGAAGGATGGAGGCATGAAGTCTGGAGGTCGAAGGAAAGAGCTCTGGAAAGTTGAATGCACAAATGTGCTTTGAAAAGTTCATTCTTCCTATTTATACCCTCCCAAACCTCATCCATACAAACGCCTAAAATAGGACCTCGGGACTCTGGGGTTCCGGAGTTTCGGGGTCGACAAAAAAAATCTCACCTCGGAACTCCAGGGTTCTGGGGCGCACAAGGAAAAACAAGCAAACGGTCAACCTTGGGAGTCCGAGGTTCCAGAGTTCCGGGGTCGATGAACAAAACATACCTCGGGACTTTGAGACTCCGAGGTTCTGAGGTAGACAAACAAAACACACCTCAGAACTTCAGGATTCCGGGGTTCCAAGGTAGACAAAAGAAAACAAACAAGACAAGGCACCACCTCGAGACTTCGGGGTTATGGGGTTCTGGGATAGGTGCACACCAACAAACAAAAGAGACCAACCTCGAGACTTCAGGGTTTTGGGGTTCCGAGGTGGACAAAGAAAAAAAAAAAAGAAAGAGACCTCGGGACTCTGGGGTTCCGGGGTTCTGAGGTAAAAGGAGCAAAACTCAAAACCAAGCAATAGAAAGCAAAAGAGGGACCCATATTTTCAACACAAGGAAACTAATGGGGGTTAGGTATGCAGGGCATAACAAATGGCGACTATCTGGGAAAAATGACTCTAGGCAATTTAGAACTTCAGAATATCTGGTTAACCCGACGCCTAAGGCTACTATCATTCAAAAGGATGTATAAGAGAAAAAGATTAGTGAACCAATGAACAAAAAACCAAGTCCAGAACTGAACAAGATTAACTCATAAGTATGTGCATATGATTTATTACTCCACCATTTTCAATAATGAAGATAAATAGAGGAAATTAGGCCCAAGCTATGTAGGTGAAGTCAACCAATGTGTTTCGTGCAAGGTCATCCTAGGCATAGCTCTGCTGCCAATCAGGCATCTATAGCCCCGACAGAGATACCTTTGGTCTTTGTCAAGCAGTGCTCCACTGCCAGCCAGGCGTCCATAGCCCCGGTGGAGGTTACTTGAAACACCCAGGTTTAGTTGCTTTAAGAGGATCATTTCTTTTTCT